>NC_134272.1:79344408-79354408 GCF_031893055.1 Leptodactylus fuscus
TAGATACTAGGTACTATCTATATACAGTGTTGGCCAAAAGTATTGGCCCCCCAGCAATTCTGTCAGATAATTCTCATGTTCTTCCAGAAAATGATTGCAATCACAAATTTGTTGGTATTATTATCTTCATTTAATTTGTCTTCAATGGAAAACCACAAAAAGAATTGTCAAAAAGCCAAATTGTATATAATTCCACACCAAACATAAAGAGTGGGTGGACAAAAGTATTGGCACTGTTTGAAAAATCATGTGATGCTTCTCTAATTTGTGTAATTAACAGCACCTGTTACTTACCTGAGGCACCTAACAGGTGGTGGAAATAACTAAATCACACTTGCAGCCAGTTGAAATGGATTAAAGTTGACCCAACCTCTGTCCTGTGTCCTTGTGTGTACCACATTGAGCATGGAGAAAAGAAAGAAGACCAAAGAACTGTCTGAGGACTTGAGAAGCAAAATTGTAAGGAAGCACGAGCAATCTCAAGGCTACAAGTCCATCTCTAAAGACCTGAATGTTCCTGTGTCTACCATGCACAGTGTCATCAAGAAGTGTAAAGCCCATGGCACTGTGGCTAACCTGCCTAGATGTAGATGGAAAAGAAAAATTGACGAGAGATTTCAACGTAAGATTGTGCGGATGGTGGATATAGAACCTCGACTAACATCCAAACATGTTCAAGCTGCCCTGGGGTACAACAGTGTCACCCCGTACTATCCGTTGGCGTCTGAATGAGAAGGGACTGTATGGTAGGAGACCCAGGAAGACCCCACTTCTTACCCAGACACATAAAAAAGCCAGGATGGAGTTTGCCAAAACTTACCTGAGAAAGCCAAAACCGTTCTGGAAGAATGTTCTCTGGTCAGATGAGACAAAAGTAGGAAAAGGCCTCAACATAGAGTTTACAGGAAAAAAAGAGGCCTTCAAAGAGAAGAAGACGGTCCCTACAGTCAGACATGGCGGAGGTTCCCTGATGTTTTGGGGTTGCTTTGCTGCCTCTGGCACTGGACTGCTTGACCGTGTGCATGGTATTATGAAGTCTGAAGACGACCAACACATTGTGCAGCATAATGTAGGGCCCAGTGTGAGAAAGCTGGGTCTCCCTCAGAGGTCATGGGTCTTCCAGCAGGAAAATGACCCAAAACACACTTCAGGTCAGCACTAGAGAATGGTGGTGAGAGAAAGCCCTGGAGACTTGTAAAGTGGCAGCAATGAGTCCAGACCTGAATCCCATAGAACACCTGTGGGGGAGGGGAGAGATCTCCTGATGGCAGTTTGGAGAAGGCCCCCTTCACATCTCAGGGGGGACCTGGAGCAGTTTGCCAAAGAAGAATGGTCTAAGATTCCAGCAGAGCCTTGTAAGAAACTCATTGCTGGTTAGCGGAAGCGGTTGTGCGCAGTTATTGTGTCTAAAGGTTGTGCTACCAAGTATTAGGCTGAGGGTGCCAATACTTCTGTCCGGACCATTTATGGAGTTTTCTGTAAAATGATCAATGATTTGACTTTCTTTTCATTCTCTTTTGTGTTTTTTCATTGCAAGCAAAATAAATGAAGATATTACCAAAGAGTTTGTGCTTGCAATCATTTTCTGGAAGACAACGAGTATTATCTGACAGAATTGCAGGTGGGCCAATACTTTTGGCAACACTGTATACTACGGATAGGTCATCACTTAAAAAGTCCTAGAAACCCCTTTAAGGGTATATCTAGTTTACCCTCTGTATATAGTCCAGCGCTATATCCTTATCATGTCTATGTCTCTACTCGTATTGCTGAATTTCTCGGCCCATCCTCCATTGCAGTGCCGGCTTCTTATATAAGGACGAGCCCTATCGGAACTCTAGTTCTTCAGGCTGGTTGAACCATTTAGAAATTAAATGAGGAATTGACTCTCAGCTTCGGGCTGTTTACGCACCAGTTGAGCTACAGAAGCAAAAATGTGTTTTCTTTTCATTGCGATTTTCATATCTTGGTCTCACTTCAATCCATTATTAAGAAAACAGAAGATGTGAGTTAAAAAGGACAATTATACATAACAGGAATCCTCGTGCCATAGTAAAATACATCTGAAGGCCGAAGCCAACGGGCTGGGAGAAGCTGATTAATTTTTCAAGAACTAATGCAATTTTGCACCAGTGTATCTGTACCTAGAGAATTATGTGATATTTTCTATGATAAAGCGGCAAAGACTTGTTACAAAATTGGAATTCCCTACAAAAGAAGATAAATGAATTGTTTGAGTTCTGGTTTATGTGTTTAACACTCATTTAAAGGTATCTGAATCATTTCCCTTGATATCGCACAGGATACAGTGTTAGCGCTCACAAGCCCATCTAGACGCTCATCCATGCCGACTATCAAAGGAAAGGCTGCTTTGGAGTAACTGTGCATAATTATACATTTATTTCCTATAATATCCATGTCTATGCATTTCTTATCTTATTCTTCTGCTTTTATCCCCTTTTATGAATCATATCCCTTCAAGGGAATAACTGAAGTAAGAGAAACATTATAGTATTATGGCACAGACATATAATACATGTATTTATACATTGACTGCATAATGCAACGATACAGTGCTGAAATAATACCACCATACAGTGCCAAATAATACTGCTTGGCAGTGCCCAAATATCCATGTAATGGAAGAATTTGGCACACATTCATTAAAGCAACAATTCAGGATTTTGTTTTAGCAGCGCAAGGTGGTCATTGAAGAAGATTGAAAACATGCTAAGGGTGCATTCACACTGAGTAAACGCTAGCTTATTCTGAACGTAAAACACGTTCAGAATAAGCGGCGTCTAAAGCAGCTCCATTCATCTCTATGGGAGCCGGCATACGAGCGCTCCCCATAGAAATGAATGGGCTGCTTCTTTCACTCCGTGCAGTCCCATTGAAGTGAATGGGAAGTGCCAGCGTGTACGCTCCGGCATGAGCAGAGCTTGCCGTATACGCCGGCACTCCCCATTCACTTCAATGGGACTGCACGGAGTGAAAGAAGCAGCCCATTCATTTCTATGGGGAGCGCTCGTATCCCCGCTCCCATAGAAATGAATGGAGCTGCTTTAGACGCCGCTTATTCTGAACGTGTTTTACGTTCAGAATAAGCTAGCGTTTACTCAGTGTGAATTCACCCTAATACTAAAACTGTAACCCATGTCTATTACCTGCACACATATCTAGTACCTGTACCCATGTCTATTACCTGCACACATATCTAGTACCTGTACCCATGTCTATTACCTGCACACATATCTAGTACCTGTACCCATGTCTATTACCTGCACACATATCTAGTACCTGTACCCATGTCTATTACCTGCACACATATCTAGTACCTGTACCCATGTCTATTACCTGCACACATATCTAGTACCTGTACGCATATCTAGTACCTCTATCCATGTCTAGTACCTGCACACATATCTAGTACCTGTACGCATATCTAGTACCTCTATCCATGTCTAGTACCTGCACACATATCTAGTACCTGTACGCATATCTAGTACCTCTATCCATGTCTAGTACCTGCACACATATCTAGTACCTGTACACATATCTAGTACCTCTATCCATGTCTAGTACCTGCACACATATCTAGTACCTGTACACATATCTAGTACCTCTATCCATGTCTAGTACCTGCACACATATCTAGTACCTGTACACATATCTAGTACCTCTATCCATGTCTAGTACCTGCACACATATCTAGTACTTGTACCCTTATCTAGTACCTGTCCATATATCCATAAGCTGTACCCTTATCTAGCACCTGTACACATATCTAGGACTTGTACCCTTATCTAGTACCTGCACACATATGCATATCTAGTACCTCTATCCATGTCTAGTACCTGCACACATATCTAGTACTTGTACCCTTATCTAGTACCTGCACATATATCTAGTATCTGTACACATATTTATAACCTGTAACCATGTCTAGTACCTGTATGTATAACTTGTACCTGCACCCATGTATTTTACCTGTAGATATATATAGAACCTGTATCCATGCCTAGTACCTGCACACATATAGTATCTAGTACCAGTAACCATAGCTATAACTGTACACATATCGAGTACCTGTACATATACCTTAGTCTCTGTACCCATGTCTAGTACCTGCACACATATCTAGTAGCTGCACACATATCTAGTACCTGCACACATATCTAGTACCTGTACCCATGTCTAGTACCTGCACACATATAGTATCTAGTACCAGTAACCATAGCTATAACTGTACACATATCAAGTACCTGTACATATACCTTAGTCTCTGTACCCATGTCTAGTACCTGCACACATATCTAGTAGCTGCACACATATCTAGTACCTGTACCCATGTCTAGTACCTGCACACATACCTTGAACCTGTACCCATGTCTAGTTCCTGAACGTATATATACTGTAGAACCTGCAGCCATGTCTATTACCTGTACATATACCTAGTACCTGTACCCCTGTTTTTACCTGCACACATCTCTATTACTTGTAAGAATGTCTAGTACTTGTACCATATCTAGTAACTGTAGCTAACGCTAGTTCTTGTATCCATATGTAGGAGCTGTAGACATATCTAGTACTTGTACCCATAACCAGTATATGCCCCATTGCCTGTTTCCTGTTTCTTCATAAGACTCTAGAGTTAATAATAAAATGGACCTTCCAGGACCTTAGACTGTGATACAACAGGCAAGTACTATCGTATATTATTATATTATGTATTATAGAATGCTGTATATTTTTTTTAATAATGGACACAGGTTGTTCTACTTCACTCTAAGGGTGCATTCAGACTACGTAACGCCGGGCGTGTATGAGAGCCGTACACGCCGGCATTACGGCAGACTGCCGAACACTTCCCATTCACTTCAATGGGAGCGCTCGTAAACGCCGCTGTTACGAGCGCTCCCATTGAAGTGAATGGGAAGTGTTCGGCAGTCTGCCGTAATGCCGGCGTGTACGGCTCTCATACACGCCCGGCGTTACGTAGTCTGAATGCACCCTTAGAATACAAAACAAAGCTTTGCCTACAATTAGCTACACCTCTGTCTAGCCAGGTATACAAGTCACTGCCTCCCTCAACAGCAACATACTCCTCTACTGCTCCAGGGACCTTTATAATGGGCGCAGGCTATTGACTCACTTTAGGATACAAAAATACATCTTTACCTTGATAATGGAAAGTCTAGCTACAACTACTATGTCTAGCCATGCCCGTACTAATCCTAAGTGTACAAGTCACTGCCTCCCGCAACCTCAGCATACTCCTCCACTGCTGCCGTTGACATTTAGAATGGACACAGGTTATTGAACTCACTTTAAGGTACAAATATTGTCTAAAAAAAAGTGGACATCCCAAGTTTCGGGATAAATTGACCTCAAACCGTGCAGCAGGTAATGTTTACTTATCTCTTAACATCACCGGCATCTCAGAACCCTTCAGTCCTTCCTGGGAACAGATAACATTTCTTACAATGAAACTTTCTACCCCCCAATAATACACTGGTGTCTTCTATCTTCCCTTTAATTGTGGGTGAAGATAATGAAGGATGACTTGATGTTCTCAAGGATTAATTTCTTGTCTATATATTTATTAAGCAATACCTAAAACCTACGACAAACATTGTAAACCGAAACGCTTCTCTTAAAGAGAGACACGAGAGATTAAAGGTAAATCCTTTGATATCTGAGAATCTTGAAGTTGGCTGTCCAAGGAATGAAAGCATAAGACAAACTTTTATAAACATCCAGGATGAGCCCGAGCGCTGGCGACACTGATCAAACACACAGAAGTAAAGGATTGCACAGGAACTTTTTAGACTTCCTGAAAATTGCATTGTTTAATGAGATTTGGGATTAAACGCTTCAAACAGTAAATATAGTTAACTCATTAGATTAGGAATAAACAGTCGATGACCTCTGGTGCGCACTAGATCCAAATTCTCCAAATTCAGATTTGAGCTTTACTTGTACGGAGCCATAACAAGACTTCTGTATCCATGCCGGGTGGCCTCTTTGGAAATAAGACACGTGGCTCAAGTCAAAAAGTTTCTATGGATTTGATATGAGTGACTTTGAAGACGACCTTTCACCACCTTCACCAACTTCGATTCCTTACGACCTTCAATAGGTGCAACTATGATGATGGCGCCTATCGATGAATTCAAAGTGGCAGAGTTGGTGAAAGTGGTGAAAGGTCCTCTTTAAGTGTGCCGTAACATCATTGTATAAACTATCCCTAAGCATAGGGAGACCAAAAATATTAATATGTAGAAAGGTGCAAATTTCCCCAAATCCATTTTGGACCTTATTTCATCAGATTCAATTAGTTCCAAATCAAAATTGCTTTGATTGTCTTAGAAAGTTGTGTCCGACGCTCTGAGATCTTCCAGGACTGTATCCAACTCCTTTCAAGCTCTTCCATGCCAAGACAATATCAGTAATATCAAAGTGACTGCAACATACAGTATTGTACAAAAGTTGAAGTCAGGTGTAGAAAAGAATGGTGCAGTAAGAATTGCTTTCAGAAGTAGAAGGGTTAATAGTTTGTTTTTGTCATTAACCAAAAGGGAATGAAGAAAAGAAAAACGCAAATATCATCAATATTTGGTGTGACCTTTGCCTTCTTCTCGGTAGACACAGTTTTTGGCAGAACTGGGCAGGGAGGTTGTTCCCACCGCCATCTTGGAGGAATAAGCACAGATCTTCTGTGGATGTTGCTTGCTCTAATCCTTCTATCTCTTCATGTCATCCCAGATAGACTGGATGTTGAGATCGGGGCTATATCTCTCTATGAGGCTTTATAGAAAAGCCACCTTTCTTTTTTGTCTTCGCATTTGTAGAATGGTGACTTCCATTTTGAGCAATTTGTATGGGACGAATCCTGAAACTTTATGATTCACCAAAATACAAAAATTTTGGAAAATTGGTAAGGAATCCTGTTGGTACTGGGTCAAAATTGATTCAGTCATTTCTATATCTAATCATCTGCTCTTCATATTCCGAACTTGCTGCAGATGGAAGTCATGGTAGAGTAGAATTGGGCTCTACTATGGGGAACATTACTACTATGGGGACCATCGCTACTACCACATATATTACATGGTTGACCATCCATTTCAATGGTTGGTATGTAGGGTTGAGCCGATCTTGAGATTTCAGGATCAATTTTAAAATCTGATTTCCAATCATTTTCCAGCCGATCCTGAAATTTGCTCGATCGGGGTCCGATCTTTCCCGATCGCTCAACCCTACTGGTATGTGAAGCTATAATTTCAATGCAACAGACACCTCTTCCTCCTGATCATAGGGTGTTACTGGATCCGCTTAAAAAATAATCCGGACAGCCTCTTTATCCGAACTGTATAATCCATCAGAATAGATGATTTTTTTCAATATGGGAAAAAAAAAAATGGATGCTATGATCAGTAGGAAAATTGTACCGTGTGAGTGAGACTGGATGTGCTGAAGAAGCTGCCATCATATCTCCTAATTAATGCTACAAACAGTGTTATTACATAGTGTCACACGTATTAGTAGAAACAATTAGAGCACAGTCTATGATTCATAACATATGAATATTTAAAACACAAGGGAATCGGCGCCGCAGAAATCGCTTCCTCATTTAAATGGGATTCACACAGAGTCGGAATCCTATGGGGACTTGTGTGTACAAGGAAATTTCTTAAATGTTTTAATCTAGAAATTCCTTTTTATTAGTTAGAATGCTAAATGAGTTCGTGATTGTATATAGGACATAGAAAAACTTTGGTTTCGGTGGTTCTTAGGGTCCTTGTTGCTTCTATGCTCAATGTTATGGGGTCACGTAGCTAGTAGAGATGAGCGAACAGTAAAATGTTCGAGATTCGATATTCGGTTCGAGTAGCCCCTCAATATTCAACTACTCGAATCGAATATCGAACCCTATTATAGTCTATGGGGGAAAATGCTCGTTTCAGGGGTAGGCAACATTCGATCAAATTATACTTACCAAGTCCACGAGTGAGGGTCGGGCTGGATCCTCCGAGCAGTCTTCTCCGTGCAGCGTCCCTGCGGCATCTTCCGGCTCTGAATTCACTCTGCCAGGCATTGGGCCTGGGCAGAGCCGAATGCGCATGCCCGCACTACAAGCGGGCATGCGCAGTCGGCTCTGCCCAGGCCCGATGCCTGGCAGAGTGAATTCAGAGCTGGAAGACGCCACGGGGAAGCTGCATGGAGAAGACTTCTAAAGGTAGGAGAAGAACCAGCGTTGATTGGCCGACTGTATAGCATTCGGCCAATCAATGCTGGTTCCGCATCAAACTTTTCCATTCGAATAGCGAGTGGTACTCGATCGAATATGAGTATTTCGAATACCGTAGTATTCGATCGAATACCTACTCGCTCATCTCTAGTAGCTAGAACCTAATTTGAAGGGTAAGTTCATACCTTGGGAAGCCAAGAGAAATTGACGGTGGTCTTCTGCTTTTCCAGCCCTACGTATGCAGAGCTTCAGCTTTCGGCCATGATTTTGCTCACCGATTAGCCCCAGACACTATAGGGTTAATCCGTCCGAGTATCACGGCGTGGGTTCTGTGGCTGAATCAGCTGCGGAATCTGCAGCCAGATCTAAGCGTCTGTCTTCGCCTCCCGTTGCAGACACTACAGTTGCTGCAGCTGCTGATAAGTATTTTCTCAAGATAACAAAAAACCTTGTCCTATATTTTATCCATTCCAACCTAAATTCAGCACCCGATGATTAAGCTCTGCATCGTGTCCTAGATTGTGTCCTGGGGAGAAAATATGTAATTTTAAGTTATTTTCTTTAAGCAATTAAATTTATACAAAATTGATATATTGGACTCAACGAAGTAATAGATCAAAAGTTATGTCCGGCGCCAAATACTAAAGAAACTGAACAAATCTTAAGATGGGGCTCACAAAGATGATCTTAATGGGTTACTCTGCCCTTAGTATGGTATGATTTACCCCTAGGATATTCTATCCCATTCTGATCTGTGGGACCCCCCCAAAAACACCCAACAATCCAGAAAATTAAGGGTAGACTTACTACTCTTCACACATCAACCAGGGAGCTGTTACACAGCT
Source organism: Leptodactylus fuscus (assembly GCF_031893055.1). Lineage (NCBI taxonomy): Eukaryota > Metazoa > Chordata > Amphibia > Anura > Leptodactylidae > Leptodactylus > Leptodactylus fuscus. The sequence continues at coordinate 79,353,508 of NC_134272.1, forward strand.
CCATTTATAGGGGATACCGTGATTTTTTTTTTTTTATAATATATTTAATTTTTTGGATGGCCGACACCTAACTCCCACACCAATGAGCTTCTCCAGAATTCTGCTTGGTCTAGGACCATTGGGCATATCCCCAGATGGTTCCATATATCATACAATGGGCAAACCGCGCTATTACAGCTTATCCCCTGTTCACTTCAATAGGAGAAGGGCTGTATTAATGCTATATGGTTTCTCACACTGTACTCTACCAGACCTGGCAGCAGACCCAAACAGCTGATTGGTGCAGGGGCAGGGTTTTGGTCTCCATAATCAGATATAGTCATATTGTCAAACCTATAGGCCATGAATCCAGGACAACCCTATAAGTAATGTAGGGAATGTAGGTATGCAGGGAGACTTAGTAGAGAAGCGGGGCGGACAAAGACAGCTGAGGGCCCCAGTGCAAGAATGGTTATGGGCTCCTTGCTTTCCAATAGACAGAGAACCCCTGTATGTCTGCCCTGTCCTCCTGTAATCCTTTATCATGAAGTTTCTTTAGCTTAGACAATTACCTTCTGCCTACAAAGTGAAGGCGATAGGGCCCCCTGTGCAGGTGCATAAGTTGCACCAATGGTGGAGAAGTGCAATACTAGGAGATCTGAGGACAGGTGGGATCTTGGTAGTTGAGACACCATGATATCCTATTCTAATGATATAGAGGGAAACCCCTATGCACTATCCTATTATATTCCTGATACATGACAGTATAGTGTTGTCCTACTAAAGCCTATTTCTACAGATTTCAGCTACTTACCACCCCAGAATAATATAAAGATGTGGCCTAGATTTTAGCAACCTAGATATTCAATCCTAAATATCTGTATAGTATTATCTAATAACGGATCCTCCGGACTTGTCCTAG
>NC_134272.1:79659408-79924408 GCF_031893055.1 Leptodactylus fuscus
CAGATGGAAGACGGAAAACGACAACCAGCGCTTATCCCTCCATCCCTGGGAGTGAACGGCAGCGATGCTACTCCGCACAGCTGAGCTGACTGGAGCCAAGGAAGAATTTACTGACAACAATCTATCAGTAAGGGTAAGTTCACACGGGGTATATTGGTCAGGACCAAATTGGACCAAAAAGACGTCTCCCATTGAAATCAATGGGAGCTGGCCATTTCGTTGTGGAATTTCAGCGCTGAAAAAAATTCCTCCAATTGACTTCAATGCTAACAGAAAAGAACAGATAGTGGTCTATAGGAAAGTGATCACATGATTGATCTCAAGGATATAGCTGTGTATACCTCACTCATATATATATGCTCTAGGTACAAAGGGAAGCCAAGAGAAAAAAGCAAACCAATATTAAAAATAATAATCACTCATACAATAATAATTCATATAAAAATGACTGAACTTCTTTCATCTTTCCTATAAATTGATTGATCTTAGTTTTTTCTCTGTCTCTTCTCTGACCCAGGTCTCTAAAGAGATTTATTGGAATATTATTAGTGCAGGTTTATTTGATTGCGACAGTTTTCGTAGGTGTTTTGTCCTGGATGAGTTTGTCATTGCGCACACTCATTATGTTATCACCATGGGCAATGTGTGGCTCTACACAGATAATCAGAAAATACTGAAATAGCGCTTCATTATCTTAAAGGGGTTATCCAGGGACAAGAAATGAATTTATCTGGTCCTGGCTTTTGTTGCAGCTAGACCTAGGAGGTCCAGACTGGGCCTGAGTCCTGATCACATGATTGAAAGCAACTCCTGTCCACTGGGTCCACTAATTACCTTCTCTTATACTAATTTTACTCTTCTCTTATACTTCTCTTATACTCCTCTTATACTCCTCTTATACTCCTATTATACTTCCTCTTATACTAATTTTACTCTTTTCTTATACTCCTCTTATACTTCTCTTATATTCCTATTATACTCCTCTTATACTCCTATTATACTCCTCTTATACTCCTCTTATACTAATTTTACTCTTCTCTTATACTCCTCTTATACTCCTCTTATAGTTCTCTTATATTCCTCTTATACTCCTCTTATACTTCTCTTATACTCCTCTTATGCTCCTCTTATACTCCTCTTATACTTCTCTTATACTCCTCTTATGCTCCTCTTATACATCTCTTATGCTCCTCTTATACTCCTCTTATACTCCTCTTATACTCCTCTTATACTCCTCTTATACATCTCTTATACTTCTCTTATACTCCTCTTATACTCCTCTTATACTCCTCTTATACATCTCTTATACTCCTCTTATACTCCTCTTATACATCTCTTATACTCCTCTTATACATCTCTTATACTTCTCTTATACTCCTCTTATACTCCTCTTATAGTTCTCTTATATTCCTCTTATACTCCTCTTATACTCCTCTTATACTTCTCTTATACTCCTCTTATACTCCTCTTATACATCTCTTATACTCCTCTTATACTCCTCTTATACATCTCTTATACTCCTCTTATACATCTCTTATACTTCTCTTATACTTCTCTTATACTCCTCTTATACATCTCTTATACTCCTCTTATACATCTCTTATACTTCTCTTATACTCCTCTTATACATCTCTTATACTCCTCTTATACTCCTCTTATACATCTCTTATACTTCTCTTATACTCCTCTTATACTCCTCTTATACTCCTCTTATACTTCTCTTATATTCCTCTTGTACTTCTCTTATACTTCTCTTATATTCCTCTTATACTCCTCTTATACTCCTCTTATACTTCTCTTATATTCCTCTTATACTCCTCTTATACTTCTCTTATATTCCTCTTATACTCCTCTTATACTTCTCTTATACTTCTCTTATATGCCTCCTCTTATACTTCTCTTATACTCCTCTTATACTTCTCTTATACTCCTCTTATACTTCTCTTATACTCCTCTTATACTTCTCTTACACTCCTCTTATACTCCTCATATACTCCTCATATACTCCTCATATACTCCTCTTATACTCCTCTTATACTCCTCTTATACTTCTCTTACACTCCTCTTATACTTCTCTTACACTCCTCTTATACTCCTCATATACTCCTCATATACTCCTCATATACTCCTCATATACTCCTCTTATACACCTCTTATACTTCTCTTATACTCCTCTTAGGGTAAGTTCACACATAGTTTTTTGTTCAGGGTTTTGAGGTCATATTCGTCTTAAAATCCTGACCAAAAAGATGGCTCCCATTGATTTCAATGGGAGCTGCTCAGAAGTGACATGTTCATTCTTCAGGCTGAGTTGCCTTGCGATTGGGCCTGAAGAAATTCCCTCCTCCAGACTAGACCCGTTCATTTGGCCTAATCCGGAGTGGAGCGCGTGGCTGGATGCCGGTGCAGTGCACCAGCTTTCAGTCGCGGCGACCTGTCTTTTGGACCGAAACTTGTCTGAACTTACCCTTTCAGTTGCGTCGACCCGGCTTTTGGATCGGAACCTGAGGTGGAGGCCATTTCAGGTTCTGGTCCAAAGTTCGGGTAGCTGAGACTGGATGTCAGTATATCTTTAATCTACTCCCTGTTGTTACCATGTAACTAGTTTATGGAAGAAGAATAAAAGTTAAATGTTACTTTCCATCACCTGGTTGACACCGGATTTCTTCGTTTTCTATTGTTCTCAGCTGGCTGATGTCTGCCTTGTGTCCGCACCTCCCAGGGAGATGATCATGATAAGAGGGTGAGCTGATACCAAATACTTCTGTTTTTGCTGTGACTGGATGCCGGTGTACTACATTGGTATCCATTCACGTACTCTGCTCCGGGTTAGGCCCAAATGAATGAGCCTAGTCGGGAGTGTCTTCAGGCGGATTCGCGAGGCGACTCTGCCCGAAGAATGAGCATGTCCGTTTGTTCCGGCTTCCAGAAAAAAGATCTGACCGGCTTCCAAAATTCTGACCCAAAAACTCTGTGTGAACTTACCCTAATACTTCCCTGTGAGAGGTTAATACAGAGGAATCTGCCCCAGATTTGGGAATGGATTCTGCTTCCAAATTCATGGCAGATTCTGAACCTACCATCATACTCCTCTCATATTCCACTTTAGCTCTGCTACATTTACACACTGTGTAATACTTTGTGTACTGATAGAGGCGCCTGATGTGTCACCTGCAAATGTATCTTTGTGTATTTAAAAATATAAATCCTATCCTACTAATATGCATGTGGATGTTTGTTCCTCAATCACGCAAAAACGGCTGAACAGATTTGCATGAAATTTGCCACATACATAGATAGGAACCCCGATTAAACCATAGGTTACTTTTTATCCCAGTAAATGACGTCACTACACGACCACAGTGAAGGAATTTAGGTTCACACGACACTAAAGGACCTGTGATGACATCATCACAGGTCCTTGAGCCATTCTAGGATAGGATCATGCCAGACAGTGGGCAGAGCTACACGCTATTTTGTGGGCGGAGCTATATAGGATGAAGCTGGACAGTGTGAAAGCTGAAAGAAAATGGAGTCTCATGGAAGATCGGGAGACTACAGAACATGCAGGATGTGTGTGGGCAAGAGCAGTATATTGGGTGTAGAGTTTCAATGAGTACGACGGGGAATGTGTTGTTCTGCTTCTGATGGGGGAGGGGGGAGAACTTTGGCACATTTCAGCAACATCTGTTCAGCTCTTTGTAACACAGAAGCTGCTCAGACAGTCACATAACAAAACCCCTGTAATCACAATTGCCAGATGTAGCAGAGCTTATGCAGCACCTTAACACACCTCTGTAGGCTCTCCATATGCAAACATGAATATACAGCTGGGTATTCTATGCATATGCAGCGATGTAGCAGAGCTGAGACGCAGGAGCAGTCTGACCGAACTTTGGCACATTTCAGCAACATCCATTCAGCCCCTTGTAACACAGAAGCTGCTCACACAATGACATAAGAACACCCCTATAATCCAAATGGCCAGATGTAGCAGAGATTAGGCAGCGCTGTAGCACAGATGATTACGCTCTCCATATGCAGAGATGTACATACAACTGAGTGTGCTGTGCATATGCTGCAATGTAGCAGAGCCAAGAGCAGGCGGATCATCCACAACAGCAATTGGCTAAATATAAGCGGCTCAGCACCAACACCAACCCGCAGATGAAGTCGCGGGCAGATTCTAGTCAAAAATATTTTTTACAGTTATTAAAATATTGGAATGCAAAATCAATTATTTGTTGCAAAAGAGATTCTGCTGAACATGGTGACCTATATAGAATGGAAGAGGTAGCAGAGCTGATTTTGTTGCTCAACCACTAGACACTGCACGGTTTATTACTAAGACCATGTTCACACTTGCTGTTTTGATGCAGTTTTTGACAGCCATTGCAAAGAATGTAGAGTAAAGGGAGGGAAATAATATAGTAATATTTTAAGCAGCATTGAGAGTGCACATGTGAATATGCACCTATAGCTCTGAGCCTTGATCGTGTCGCCGAATGACAAACTCTGCTCTGCTACTCCGATAAGCTCAGCCCTGCTACCTCATCCCCCCCGTTCCACTATCCTTGGAAGGACCCGAAAACTCTAAAGTCTCTTCACCTGCCTGATAGTATCGAGCAGAATATATGGAATCCATCAGATCAGACGATATTTCTCCTTCAGATTTCCTCGGCAGCATTAATAAAAATCAAACTGATAAATTGACCCTTTTCACGTCGGCGCTGAGAGATCCTCGCCGTCTCCGAAAGCGACACAGCAGAAAAAAAAAAAAGAAGGAAATTTTTTTATTTTGCTTTTTTTTTCCGAATCAACGTAACCTGATTCGGGGTGTAGCGTAACGCAGCCGGGCGCCGACTGATACAATCATTGCAGGAAAAAATAGCAAACAACACTCTCGTCATTGAAGTATAAATATTTGGACATGGCAATCTATAGAGATGTAGCCGAGCTGAGTTTGTTCTTTTCGATACCATAGGTATTAAACGATCTCAAGTTCTAATTTCAGCATTTCCGCACGTAACAAACTCAGCTCTGCTACATCCACAGACACTTTTTTTCCTTTTTTTTTTTGGCCCCAGTTCCATTTTGACAAATATCGATCCATTAGCAATTTCTCGGAGGAGCCGCCGCCACCTGAATGGTTATCGATCTGAGCTTTGAGCTCTTTGGTAGTCAATAACCGCCCAGGAGAGACTTGTTTTATCCTATAATTTGCTGACGTATTTCTGAAGTGGCATTTTACAAATTGTTTATCACTCAGATTTTCACCTCATTTTGCAAATTTCATAGCGATTTAGAGGAGTTTAAGAAATAATCAATCTCACGCTGGTGCCTGGATACACCGGATAATAGAACGTTTCAGGTGTGCCATAAAAAAGGCCAAAATAATTGCATATGCTAATTAGCGGCAGGCGAGACGCCGATCCCGCGCGCCCTTATACACGCGCAGCTGGAGTATGACTGGGTGCATCAAATAAAAAGAATAAATCATTGGCGCAAATGTGTAATAGAGTACGATATAGCGAATCCATTGCCAATATGTACAGATGTAGCAGGGCTGAATTTGTTATCTCACTATCTATAACATGTTAGCTAGATATATAATCCATTGCCAATATACAGATGTAGCAGTGCTGAATTTGTTATCTCACTATCTATAACATGTTAGCTAGATACTATATATAATCCATTACCAATATACAGATGTAGCAGAGCTGAATTTGTTATCTCACTATCTATAACATTAGCAAGATATATAATCCATTGCCAATATACAGATGTAGCAGAGCTGAATTTGTTATCTCACTATCTATAACGTTAGCTAGATATATAATCCATTGCCAATATACAGATGTAGCAGAGCTGAATTTGTTGCCTCATTCACTATCGATAACATGCGAGTTATAAATACAATTGCCAATATATGCATATGTAGCAGAGCTGAATTTGTCATCTTACTTAGTATCTATAACATGTTAGCTATATACTGTATATAATCCATTGCCAATCTATACAGATGTAGTAGAGCTAACTTTGTTATCTCACTCACTAGCTGTAACACGTTAGCTAGATACTGTATATAATCCAGTGCCAATATATACAGATGTAGCAGAGCTGAATGTTTTATTACAATATCTGTAGCATTTGTACATTGAATCACCGGTCACTTGATATGGAATCGATTTACAGTGAAGACAGATGTAGCAGGGCTGGATTTGTTACTTGAATACCCCTAGTATTATCTGTATCTGGATATATAATCAATCACCAATATATACAGATGCAGCAGAGCTGAGTTGGTTATTTGAACATCTATAGAATTTGAGATCCGTTTGCAATGTAGACAGACGTAGCAGAGCTGAATTTGTTCCTTACCCTAGTGTTAGAGTCTCTATCTGGATACATAACCAATCACCAATATGTACAGATGCAGTAGGGCTGAATGTGTTACTTTATTAATTAGTGTTTTATATTGTTTGTTATCAATTTATTACCTGGATATGTGAACCATCCCCAGTATATCCCGAGGTAGCAGAGCGAAATTTGTATTTTTTTCAATATCTATAACAGTTCTAGTGCGGAATCCGTCTGAAATAGTCCAACTTTTTTGTCCGGAAATGTCAGGGAGAAAAAATTGGTTCCCATTACAGTCAATGGGTCTGTGGGGATCTGTTGTTGTCCGCCACGAGACAGATCTGTCTTCATTGTTTAATCCAATCGGATGAAACTGCTCAGATGTGAACAGACTCTTATCGGACCTGCAATAAGATGGCAACATTTGTAATACTTTGTATCAATGATTCATCTGTATCTGGATATACAATCAATTACGGATACGTACGGATGTAGCAGAGGTGAATTTGTTATATGAAGAACCGATAGCATTTTGTATCAATCATCTATATCTATATATGCAATAAACTGCAATATGTACAGATGTAGCAGAGTTGAATTTGCTATTTTAATATCTGGAACAATTTGCATTGACGAATCATCTGTCACTGTATCACATCACTAATAGGATTGAGCGATCGGGATCCTGATCGGTGATGGAGCAAATTTCACGATTGCAAAATGATCGAAAATCGGATTTTAAAAATGATCCTGAAATCTCAAGATCGACTCAACCTTAATCACTACATCCGGTTATAGAATAGTGAAGTCTATGGTGACTATTTGGTGTAATGGCCGAAATTACAAGATTACTCAATGACTTTACTTGCAATCCTATATTGTACCAAATAGCAGACTCAGCTCTGCTACATCTGCACTGAAAATCGTTACATCCAGTGCAAAGTTGATATTTAGAATCCAATATCAAGTTCCCAAAGTTGTACAAGACATTGGAATAGTTGGTGTTTCACCTATACAACCTATGCGAGATGTAGCAGAGCTGTCTTTGTCGATGACGAGTCCTAAAACAGTGTTATTATAAAAAGTGGTATATGTGGCTTTACATGGGACTGCAGATAAACGTACACTGATACGGATCAAAGTCATGTACGTGCCATGCGTCATGACAAACTCAGCTCTGCTACATCGGCGTATTCATTTTAACAGGAAAGAAGAGCGCTTCCTCTATTTTTTGTGAAAGTCTCGCTGGCTGTAATCTGCACAATATTCCACATTATATACATGTCATTTCCAAGTAGCACCAAAGGACTACGGTGTCAAATCTGTGTGACAGATTGAGGTGAAATCCGGGAAGGGTGTGTATAGAGAGAAAGAGTCCTGACTAAGTCCGACACCCTATAGAATTTATCCTGCAGGCTGCAAGAAACTAGTTTAATCACACATAGCGCGGAGAGGAGAACACGGATAATTGTCTCTTAATTTATCTATCTTGTTTGGCCGGATTGTAAATTTTCCTTTTTTTTTCCGGGGACCGATTTAGAAATAAAAAAAAAATCAACATTGCCACCTACTGGTCGGATTGGGAAACGCGTCGCTGTGAGATGAAATGTAGACGGCAAATATTCAAGAAAAAATAAATAAAAAATAACCTTGTTCACATTCTAAGTGAGCGCCTGCCAAGCGGAAAACATCTGGAAGGATAAAACTGAACAGGTGTTCTGATATTGTGCACGAACAGAAGATTTTTGGAGGATTTAGCGGAGTACATTACCGAGGGTCGGCGTGCAAGGTGTGAACTGTGGTTTATTTAAAGTGCATGTATGGAATCGGGTCTAATGCACACGGGTAAACACGGTCCGTAAAATCAGGACTCCTAGCACCATAGATCGCTCATCATACCCCGCACCTTCACTGTGCCATACTATATACCAAGGATAGGGAACCTTGGCTCTCCAGCTGTTACAAAACTACAACTCCCAGCATGCATACTGGCTCTGCTGTTCTTGGAACTCCCATGGAAGTGAATGGAGCATGCTGGGAGTTGTAGTTTCCCAGCAGCTGCAGAGCCAAGGTTCCCTACCCCTGCTATATACAGTACAGGACTGTAGGGTCACCGGCAGGGACTCCTAGTATCCTATCAATCCCCATCTCCAGACCTTGGAAAGGCAGACAACATACAGTCCAGATTTGCAGACCTAAGCCCTGATTTGCATCTGCGTTCGGGTTTCCATTTGGGGAGTCCACTTGGGGTACTTAAACCACATAAAAAGCAGTTACATAAAGAAACCCCATAGGCTATGATAAGATCCGTGTGGGTTCCGCACAATTTCTCAATTGCTGCTTGTAGGACTTTTGTCTTGCCATTTTTCACGCGAAGAGGGGAACAGAACGTAGATCTGACATGCTGCGGACGTATGTGCTTCATCTATTACCCACAGCAGCGACAAGGAACATCTCTGACTCTGGAGGACCCAGCACTCCCTACAATACTCAGCCAGCCTATTGATTTCTATGGCCATTGTGTAATGCATGCTTTCACCTGTGGGTGGCACTGCAGGAGAATACAACTCTTCAGAGTGAATTACTGCACAGCTGATGACCAAATCAGAGCTGGATATAAGATATATGACAAGTAACAATTGGAGACCTGAGGAAATAGATAACATATTAGAGGAGAAGGCTCAGAGTTTTCGGCTGACACCCCACGCTGCGAAAACTCATTATGAGAGTGTGACAAGGTGTCATGTCTAAATTTCAAGATTGTTATAATTTTGATAGATGTGCAAACACCACATATCATATGAAATATAAAGATTTTAGATTTCTTGTTTCCGGCCAAATTTTTTATTCTTTTTTTTATTATAATTTTTTACCTACAAAGAAAATTGTGCAAATAAAGAGACTAGAAAGAAGCAAATTGTTATGCTGAGCCCTAAATCAGGGGCAGAATAAGAATGGATTCCTATCCCAGCCACAAACACATGAATATAACACGGCTTATACCAATTTATTCCGGCCCTATGGAACATTTACAGAAATTTGGTGCAAATTTTTGGCTTTTTAAATTCATGAGTCACCGGTGCTTACTAGGTTTGGTAAATCCTGCCCAAAAACCCCAAAAAGTGCTGAAACTTTTTGATGACCCCTGGTATACACTCCTATTCCTATACCCTGCTGCTGTATGAATGGACAACTACTGTATATTACCAGTTGTGCGTGAACTGTAGCCTGTCCAGAGTTTGATAACATGTTGCAATATTGTATTGAATTGATTTCATAACAAATGAAAGGACTTAACTAAATTAGAGCAAAGCTAAGTGCGGTCACATCTGTATCACTCGTGCAGCGTGTTTGCTCGTGTTTGACACATATACAGTGCTGATGTAGCAATGATGAGTTTGCTGTCTGGCACAGATCATCATTGTATTGCAGTCTACAATAGTGAATATTATAAGTCACCGCACTATAGTTACTCAGGAACCTGCTGGCTCTTGAAGAAGCAGTGCTGCCTTCCTCTTGAATTTTCCTTCTCACTTCTCCAAGGCTTCTTCTGAGCTGCCCCTATACTCCGGACCTCACTACCCCAGTATATGAGCAGTGGTCCGGGCTCTACGTCCCCGACTTCACTGAAGAACCGCGCAGGTGCTGGGAGCATCATATTAGAGACATTGGACTCATTTCTAGGTAAGGTTCATTGTTTTCAATTGTGGGTGCATATGGATCTACATCTGGATTTGGATCTATAAGGACATGTGTGGGGGCGGTAGTGTCCCAAATTGACCTGGCAGGTTCTCTTTAGGAACCCATGAATCTGACTCTGTACAATATCACAACACATTAATAAAAGTCATGACAGGCTGCAATTCACTACACAGCCACTAGGTGTCCACAGAGAGAAGTTTACAATATCACTTTGCGACAGAGCTTAGCAGAATCGTGTTGTTTTTAAAAGCTGATCATCCCATGACACATAGATCTAAGGAAGGGTAAGGAAGGGTAAGGGAGGACATACAGTCCTATGAAAAAGTTTGGGCACCCCTATTAATCTTAATCATTTTTTGTTCTAAATATTTTGGTGTTTGCAACAGCCATTTCAGTTTGATATATCTAATAACTGATGGACACAGTAATATTTCAGGAGTGAAATGAGGTTTATTGTACTAACAGAAAATATGCAACATGCATTAAACCAAAATTTGACCGGTGCAAAAGTATGGGCACCCTTATCATTTTATTGATTTGAATTCCCCTAACTACTTTTTACTGACTTACTGAAGCACAAAATTGGTTTTGTAACCTCAGTGAGCTTTGAACTTCATAGTCAGATGTATCCAATCATAAGAAAAGGTATTTAAGGTGGCCAATTGCAAGTTGTTCTACTATTTGAATCTCCTCTGAAGAGTGGCATCATGGGCTACTCAAAACAACTCTCAAATGATCTGAAAACAAAGATTGTTCAACATAGTTGTTCAGGGGAAGGATACAAAAAGTTGTCTCAGAGATTTAACCTGTCAGTTTCCACTGTGAGGAACATAGTAAGGAAATGGAAGACCACAGGGACAGTTCTTGTTAAGCCCAGAAGTGGCAGGCCAAGAAAAATATCAGAAAGGCAGAGAAGAAGAATGGTGAGAACAGTCAAGGACAATCCACAGACCACCTCCAAAGAGCTGCAGCATCATCTTGCTGCAGATGGTGTCACTGTGCATCGGTCAACTATATAGCGCACTTTGCACAAATAGAAGCTGTATGGGAGAGTGATGAGAAAGAAGCCGTTTCTGCACGTACGCCACAAATAGAGTTGCCTGAAAATGAAAAAAGCACATTTGGACAAAGCAGCTTCATTTTGGAAACAAAAATTGAGTTGTTTGGTTATAAAAAAAAGGCGTTATGCATGGCGTCCAAAAAGAAACAGCATTCCAAGAAAAACACATGCTACCCACTGTAAAATTTGGTGGAGGTTCCATCATGCTTTGGGGCTGTGTGGCCAATGCCGGCATCGGGAATCTTGTTAAAGTTGAGAGTCGCATGGATTCCACTCAGTATCAGCAGATTCTTGAGAATAATGTTCAAGAATCAGTGACGAAGTTGAAGTTACGCCGGGGATGGATATTTCAGCAAGACAATGATCCAAAACACCGCTCCAAATCCTCAGGCATTCATGCAGAGGAACAATTACAATGTTCTGGAATGGCCATCCCAGTCCCCAGACCTGAATATGGCCCATACTTTTGCACCGGTCAAATTTTGGTTTAATGCATATTGCACATTTTCTGTTAGTACAATAAACCTCATTTCAATCCTGAAATATTACTGTGTCCATCAGTTATTAGATATATCAAACTGAAATGGCTGTTGCAAACACCAAAATATTTAGAACTAAAAATGATTAAGATTAATAGGGGTGCCCAAACTTTTTCATAGGACTGTATCTGTACTTTCACTTTCTGCCTCTTTCCACTTTCCCTTTATGGCTTAGACTCCCGCAAGACTCATTTAATGAATATTCTCAAGGTTCACCCAACAGTTTTGTTTTGGACCAGCCATGATGCTTTTACATAAACGTCAAGACCCCGACATACCTACCATGAATCACAGGCCTTAGATGTCACCTGGGGTCCATGATATCAAGAGGGGGGGATGGAAGACGTCTATGATGGAGCATCAGACTCTGCAAGGGAGCCTTGGAGAGGTGTGTGTGTGGGGGGGGTGAGTATCAGTATTTATTATGTTTTCGTACCTCTCATTGCCTCTACTTATTGTCTGAAATAACCCCCCAGTATATGAGGCAGCGGGTGGCAAAGCCAAAAAAATATGAGGTCCAATTGAACCCAAAATTTTTGGAAAATTTATAAAGAACCTGAATCGGCTGATCTCTGATTCTAATCTCTCGTATGCAGGACCCTCTGTTCCTCTGTGCCAGTCTGTCATTGGTAAGGGTTAACTTAACCAGCTCTGCTCTGCTACATCTGTATAATTTGTCATCCTCCAGGCATAGTATTCCTACTGTATATAGCCATATAAATCCCTTGCTCTGGGTAACAAATGGTTAATCCCGGGCTTCCATTAACTCTCCTTTTTAGCACGTGTGCACACACATCTGCCGTCCGCTCGCACCGTTGTGCTTTTGTATTAGATTTTCTTTAGGGCCAAAAAAAAAAAAATAGCAAAAAACCTCCAAGATGAGCATCTGAAAAATACCCACCAAGATGATACCATGATGACAGCTCGCCTGGAAGGTGCTGAGCCTTTTATTTAAGGAAGGGATGAATAGGAGATGGCAGCTTGCTGCCTGTCAGTTCAATTGCTTCTGCCAAAGACAAAGATACAAGGAACAGAGAAGAAATGTTGAAGACCCTCTGGCTTTGTGAGGGGAAAGGACAAGATGAAGACATGTCAAGATAACCAATTTCACATACAGGGTAGAAGTTTTTGATCACCAGATAGAGGAAAACATCCCCCGTGGGCTCAGCAGTACCCCAAGAAACGCAAGTTTCCTGTCATGTTACATTGACCTGCACCCTGGGCTACTTCTTAAAATACTGTTTTCATCTGATCTTCTAACACTTTGGCAAACAGTCATGAACTGGCATAAATGATTAGCCCAGAGCGGCCGAAATACTTAGTCCACGAGAAGCCACACAAATAATAACATTGTGAACCTTCAGACATTGCAGGCTGGATAATTCGGGTTACAATGTTTGTATTGCGAGGCTGGAGAACTATATTGTAGTTACATCTATCTATCTATCTATCTATCTATCTATCCATTTATCTATCTATCTATCTATCTATCCATCTATCTCCTATCTATCTATCTATCTATCTATCTATCTATCTATCTATCTCCTATCTATCTATCTATCTATCTATCTATCTATCCATCTATCTCCTATCTATCTATCTATCTATCCATCTATCTCCTATCTATCTATCTATCTATCTATCTATCTCCTATCTATCTATCTATCTATCATCTATCTATCTATCTATCTATCTATCTATCTCATATCTATCTATCATCTATCTATCTATCTATCTATCTATCAATCTATCTATCTATCTATCTCCTATCTCTCTATCTATCTATAGTAGTCACATCTATCTATCTATCTATCTATCTATCTATCTATCTATCTATCTATCTATCTCATCTATTTGTACATTGGGCAACACTGTATCTTGTAATAGAAACTTTGTGTCAATTGTCAAATTCCAATTTTTCTGGAAACCAACTCAACACAATATCACTACATGCTAAGATAAGCCTTCAAAGACTGAAATTCACCCTCCCCCACTGGCTGTCCACACATAGGATAGTTAGTATATCACTTTGTCATAACTTGTCATGAAACCATGTTGTTGGGAGAAAAGCTGTGTATCTTGGGATAGAGATATCTGGACATGTCCAACCAAGAGGATGGGAAAGAGAGGACATGTGGTAGGGGGAAAATGATGAGTGACAGAGGGCTAAAGAAGATTTACACAGATGGATAAATAACTAGATGGGAGAGAGAAAATGTACTGTAGCATCAACATTACACTTATTGTGTTACATACCATTACACCAAATGGTTACTGTATCTTTAGATCGATAGCTAGTAAGATACATCCATAGATACATAGATATATAAAGAAATACATTGTAGCAGTCCAAAGTTCATAGATAAAGGTGATTCAGATAGATAGATAGATGATAAATAGATAGATAGATAGATAGATAGATAGATAGATAGATAGATAGATAGATAGAAGAAAAAAAAAGCCCAGCAGAGAAGATGTCTACTTTGTGGGGATAAATTAGACAGATAGGAGAATCTCAGGTCAGAGAGATACTGATACACAAATAATGTAGTATGAGGAAATATAACGTGCTAGGTCTAGAGAAGAAGACATATCTAATTGATGGAGAGATAAGAGACTGGAGTTATTCTGTTTGTGTCTGTCACTCTGTTAGACCAGCAGCACAGTCCGTGTATGTCGGTGTATAACTGTAATGCTGCAGCTGCCTCAATCTCAATCACAATTCTCAGAGTGCAAACATTCAGATTTCATCCATATATTGACCAAGACCAGACAATCTGCTCATGCTAAACAACGTATTTTTGTACACAGCTCATCTGCTTTGCCATTTTTTTCCTTGCTAAACTCCAGAACCCAGTGAAGTTATACACACTACACAATTGAATGTCATTGTATAAAAGCGGTACAGTAAAATTTGGACTGTTCTTTCCCTTCCAAAAACAGGCCACCAATGTCCAGCACCTGCAGTAGACAATACCATAACATTATGTTGGAAGTGGCTGTGGAGTGTATGGCTAAGTGATCATATTAGTTAAACCAGCAGGAAATGACAGTGACACTGTGACTTTAAGCCAGTGTTCAGCAATTCAGTGCATTCTTCTTCTTCAAACTCCCCTGTAGCAATAATAGTAAAATGTCTATGTAGCCACCTTTCTATACAGCAATCTCAGTCTTCCTTTTGCGCCACTTTGAAAAACAGCGGTGGAAACACATCACGGTTTTCCCACAGCGTTTTTACAGAAAGTTCACAGATGTTTCCTATAAGAAAACCGCAACGGTTTTGGAAATCACATTATCCACTGCACATATTTTTTCATAAGGTGTCGATGGGATTCCCAAGAATCCCATACAACTTGCATTTTCCACTATGGCCAAACCACATGGTACCCCGTCCTAAAATGTTGCAAAATTTAAAAAAAATTTATATTTGTAAAATTGTTTCACTTTTAATTCTATGCAAATCTCTATATGGTTATCTTCAGAGAAAACCCCTTTAAGTAAACAATTTTATTCACTTTAACTCAACTTTTTGTGTTGCTTTGACGTTTGTTGTCAATTGTCATGGTGCAGCAAGTTACCAGATTCAGGATGGAGATGGCTACATCTGTGCCTCGCTTGACCCTCATGAATGGTTTCTTGTCTAGTCCACAATTACCCTACTCTATATTTACAAGAAGAAAAAAAAAATCAAAATTGGATTGGAAGAGATTTTTCTGCTTTGTCTTATATTCCTGGTCAAATTGAAAGATCCCATTAACAGTCTGGCATTGACTTATAGGGTTGTACCTTCCAATAAGTGGTGCTAGAGCTACAGTTTTCTTCTTTTTTTATTTTATATCTTTTACCCCCCCGGAGAGCACTCAGACTTGTGATTGGATCCCAGTGGGCAGGTGCAGAGCAATGTTTTTCTAATCCTGCACAAAGTACACATTGTGGGCAAAAACACATCAAGGTAAAACATGGTAAGAAAAAAAAATTCATTGCAAACAAAAGAAATGAAAGATACAGTTTAGAAAACCCAATTAAAATCTACAGCGAGGTCAGAGAGGAGGAAATGAGAGTGTTTAGGGTTCACTCCCACAGCTTGGTAATTGCTCTTATTATTTACAACCTGCTTTAGGTAAATTGTAGGCATTTTTTTTAGTACATAAAGGTCACATCGAGCCCAGATGACAAGTACATTGCAGGAACATTCATGTTACATTTTCTGAAGCACTGACTATGAAAATGCTGCACAATATATAGAATATTCTTATTGAAATTTATGAAAAATTACCATTTCCCCCAGAACTCGACTGTGTTATAAATGTCTGATTATAATCAGGTCCCGGGATTGTGGTTTATTATATCAGCAGTAAAGTAAAATACAGATTCAATATAATGGGGGTTATTATTTTATTTTTAGGTATTTTATATATTGCTTTATTTACAATTCTCCATATTTTTATAAGATCAATTGTCGCTATATCTCTAAAGATATCACCTGATCACCATGTCCCAAATGGCTACAATATCCAGAGATCAGCTACTGTGGCCGGCTGATAGTAAGTATTGTACTCAAGGGGCTGAGTGGGAGCGACACCTACAGGGGGGCATGCTATCTGGCTCACAGATAGTGGTCAGGGGCGTAACTACTGTGGTTGCAGTGGTAGCAGCTGCCACAGGGCCAGGGACATTAGGGGCCCGGTGACAGCCACTACCGCTGCATTTTAAAAAAAAATAGGCCGTTACCGGCTGGAGTTACTCCAGCCCCTGCCAGGATCGGTAAGTGATGGCGCGGGCCCCACAAGCACTATTATACTCAGGGGTCTTTTTGGACTCCCGAGAATAACGATCGGAGGCCGGGGAGAGGTAAGATAACATAAAAAACTGTATTAATTACCTCTCCAGGCTCCAGGCAGGCTTCGGCCTACTTGCGTGACCCGCGATGCAGGGACCCGGTCACATGACGTCCCGGAAGATAGCCGACAGTGATGGAGAATGCAGGGGAGTCGAGAGATAGGTAAGTAACAGTAGTTTGTTATGTTTGTATTCCTCTGGGTCTCCGATTATTATACTCTGGGGTCTGAAAAGATCTCAGAGTATAATAATTGTTCATGGGTGTCCACAATGGGACATAATACTGTGTCCTGGGGCCAATATGGGGTGTTATATTGTGCGCAGAAATGTACGCGGGGGGGGGGGTCAGTTGGTCAAGGTCCTCCGTCTCGGTCGGGGGGGGGGGGGGGGGGGCAATGTCAAAAGTTCGCCATGGGGCCCCGCCATTTCCAGTTACGCCACTGACAGTGGTCATGAATGGGGACCCCTCCCCCTGTATTACATCCTTATATTATTAGAAGACAACCTCTTGAAAGGGAATGTGTCACCAGAACCAGCATATCACCTCAGCCCTGCAGATAGATAGGTTAGTGTCACCAGAACCAGTATATCACCCCAGCCCTGCAGATAGATAGGTTAGTGTCACCAGAACCAGTATATCACCTCAGCCCTGCAGATAGATAGGTTACTGTCACCAGAACCAGCATATCACCCCAGCCCTGCAGATAGATAGGTTAGTGTCACCAGAACCAGTATATCACCCCAGCCCTGCAGATAGATAGGTTACGGTCACCAGAACCAGTATATCACCCCAGCCCTGCAGATAGATAGGTTACTGTCACCAGAACCAGCATATCACCCCAGCCCTGCAGATAGATAGGTTAGTGTCACCAGAACCAGTATATCACCCCAGCCCTGCAGATAGATAGGTTACTGTCACCAGAACCAGCATATCACCCCAGCCCTGCAGATAGATAGGTTAGTGTCACCAGAACCAGTATATCACCCCAGCCCTGCAGATAGATAGGTTACTGTCACCAGGACCAGCATATCACCCTAGCCCTGCAGATAGATAGGTTACTGTCACCAGAACCAGCATATCACCCCAGCACTGCAGATAGATAGGTTACTGTCACCAGAACCAGCATATCACCTCAGCCCTGCAGATAGATAGGTTAGTGTCACCAGAACCAGCATATCACCCCAGCCCTGCAGATAGATAGGTTAGTATCACCAGAACCAGCATAGCACCCCAGCCATGCAGATAGATAGGTTAGTGTCACCAGAACCAGCATATCACCCCAACTCTGCAGATAGATAGGTTACTGTCACCAGACCCAGCATATCACCCCAGCCCTGCAGATAGATAGGTTAGTGTCACCAGAACCAGTATATCACCCCAGCCCTTGAGATAGATAGCTTAGTGTCACCAGAACCAGCATATTACCCCAGCCCTGCAGATAGATAGGTTAATGTCACCAGAACCCAGCATATCACCCCAGCCGTGCAGATAGATAGGTTAGTGTCACCAGAACCATCATATCACCCCAGCCCTGCAGATAGATAGGTTAGTGTCACCAGAACCAGCATATCACTCCAGCCCTGCAGATAGATAGGTTACTGTCACCAGAACCAGCATATCACCCCAGCCCTGCAGATAGATAGGTTAGTATCACCAGAACCAGCATAGCACCCCAGCCATGCAGATAGATAGGTTAGTGTCACCAGAACCCAGCATATCACCCCAGCCGTGCAGCTAGATAGGTTAGTGTCACCAGAACCAGCATATCACCCCAACTCTGCAGATAGATAGGTTACTGTCACCAGACCCAGTATATCACCCCAGCCCTGCAGATAGATAGGTTAGTGTCACCAGAACCAGTATATCACCCCAGCCCTTGAGATAGATAGCTTAGTGTCACCAGAACCAGCATATTACCCCAGCCCTGCAGATAGATAGGTTAATGTCACCAGAACCCAGCATATCACCCCAGCCGTGCAGATAGATAGGTTAGTGTCACCAGAACCATCATATCACCCCAGCCCTGCAGATAGATAGGTTAGTGTCACCAGAACCAGCATATCACCAAAGCCCTGCAGATAGATAGGTTAGTGTCACCAGAACCAGCATAGCACCCCAGCCCTGCAGATAGATAGGTTACTGTCACCAGAACCAGCATATCACCCCAGCCCTGCAGATAGATAGGTTACAGTCACCAGAACCAGTATATCACCCCAGCCCTGCAGATAGATAGGTTACTGTCACCAGAACTGGCAAATCACCCCAGCCCTGCAGATAGATAGGTTACTGTCACCAGACCCAGTATATCACCCCAGCCCTGCAGATAGATAGGTTATTGTCACCAGAACCAGCATATCACCCCAGCCCTGCAGATAGATAGGTTATTGTCACCAGAACCAGCATATCACCCCAGCCCTGCAGATAGATAGGTTACTGTCACCAGAACCAGCATATCACCCCAGTCCTGCAGATAGCAGATAACACAAATGAGTTAGCTAACCTGATAACTGGGAGAACAGAAGAAATGAAAGCAGCTCCTCTCCCCTATCTGATAGCAGGGAGCTAGGTCACATGGTGTAGACACAGGAATAGCTAGATACACAGGCTTGCTCCGTGCACTTAGCCCCTCCTCCCTCCCCCTGAGAGCAGCAGATACATCACTTGACTTTTGAGCAGATAAGTCAAGGGATGTGTCAATAAATGAATTGAATAAAGGAAGATAGTGGACAAACAAAGCAGCTTTGCTGAAGCAGTGTATTTAGGAAAAGTCTTACATCTACATTAACAAGCAGTATAGATAGGATCCTTGTGATGGGACAACCGCTTTAAGAAAAGTAGGTGGGCAGGGAAGCTATTGTTCTCTGCTATCAACTATGGTTTGAATCCATATATGGTCCTATGTAGCCGTCTGCTTCTCTTGTTTTTCTCATTTTCCAGATAAGACCACAAGGACTTTTTCTATTTAATATTATAATATTAATTAAATTATTCAAATTATTTTTTTTTTAAATCAGAAATTTAAAAATTAAAATTGGTACCATTTTATTTTTTTATTTTTTTGAGACATTGCTTGCAATCCCTATAAATTGTCCTCTGTATTCTAACACAAATGTAAGTAAAAAATCATGCAGTCACAAAGTTACAATTTTTCCCTAAACAAAAAGTAATTTTGTAACGATAGTGTATACAATTCTGTACTGCACGGGGAGGGTTAATCTCCATCACCTACAGAATTTGGATTAACTAACAATATATTTCGCTGCATTATCAGAATTGGATCCATTTATCACTTTCATGATGATCTCTAAAGACAGATTTAATTTTTGGGAATGATTGATAGAAGTCTGTGGATTATAATTTTAATGCAGTGTGGGAGTCGCCGCTCCTCGCACTCGGATTTCATCTCTGGCGCGGTATCTGATATTTCTTGTATTTTATCGCCATCTAGTGAGAAATGAGGAAATTGTTGACTAATGGAGATGGAATGTTTGCAAGTTATTTGCTACTATTTTATGGACTGATACATTGTATAGACCTGATGATTGTGATATTATTGTAATTTATGGGTAAATTTGTGTTGCTTATAACTAGGGATGGGAGAACCTCCCAAGATTCGTGAAGGTTCAGGTTCGGGTGGCTCAGGTCCCTGACTCGTTTTAGGGTCAAATAAATTTGGATCAAACCAGAAGAGACAATGTTATACTCTTCAGACCTTAGCGTATAATCGGTCATTGTCAGGTGACTTTGACCATTGTTATATAGAAAGTGGTAATGTTATGAGGGGCCCTATGACAGTCACTATGTGCGCACTGGTGATGTCATAAGGGCATCGGTGATGTCACTGTGACTGAGTACTCTCACATTGTGCACCCGGGGTCACCGATCAGAACTGGGATGGGCCTCAGCAGTGACAAGGACACACCGAGCGTCATGACATCATGGTCACGTTGTTACGCCCACTGTGGCTGTCATTATCGAGACACTGGTAATGTTATTGATTCTTTGCAAATCGGATTGATTAGAAGTTTTCCAAAAATTTTGACTTAAAACCAAAATTTTGGGTTTGTCACTCACAAATTCAGTAATGTTGATTGTACTCTGGGGTCTCTTCAGGCCCTAGACAATAATAATTGGAGGCCAGGGAGGTTATATGAAAAGGAAGACACTTTTCTGATCTCCAGACTTCTTCTCCGCACAGTCTTCTTGGTGTCTTCTGGATCTTTCCCTGACATCAGAGCCAGTGAATCGTAGGCCATACCACTGACTCTGACTCCTCTATTTCTGCACAGTCTGACAACTACTCCTACTCTGACACCAACTCATGTCCCGCCTCTGACTCTGCCATCACTGAGGCTTGTCCACATCATGAGGAGTGGTCAATATCACGATACCTTGGCCTGGTACCAATGACTTCAAAGTCAGGATGGTGTGATGTCTCATTATTCTCTCTAGTCTTCTCACTATACAAATAAACAGACGCTTGGTGACAACTACTTATGGCAGATGGACTTTGATAACAGACTGAGACTGAGTCAGAGGGATACACATGACATTATCAGGGGGGGTGGGGTTTGTTGATCATATATCTGGACACACATACACTTACCAGTCACAATTAAAGGGATATTCCTATGCTGACCATCACTTTATGACTGGTGGGGTTTCAATCCCAAGAATAAAGATGCTGCAGTACTGGTGCAGCCACTAACTGTGCCGGGGCACCAGCGGGTCTATACAAGGAAATAGGATTGAGCTGTAATACTGGCCCTATGCAATAGACAGAATGCACGTATCACACCTTCTCATAATGATAAGAATAAACTTACTGTATATCACATCCAAACAGCGAGTAGCCCTGAGCTGTAATATAAACCCGGGATCCATTTCAGTCTCAGTCCAGCCCTGTACACAACCATATTTGCTCAACGTCAATTGACAGTGATGGTTAAGAGCGCTGCAGCAAGGTGTCAGATACTTCAAAGGGATACAGCTATAGAATCCACTACTGCAGTTATCAAGAATACGGTGAGTGAGCAGCGCAGCACCCGGCGTGTAAACAATACTGGGAGCTGTGCTGTGGGAAACAGCTGATATGCAGGGTCCAAACAGTCTAAGAGATCAGTGGGGGCCCGGGTGTTGATCAACTCTTTGAAGATACTGTGGTGCTTTTATGAGCGCTGTGACTCCTTCAATACTTACATTGCACAGGATCTGTTTTATAATCTGTTGTTATCCCAACCTGTAATAATAATAGTGCATGGCTACTATAAAACAAATGGCGCGTGGTGGAAATAGTGAAGGGACCCCACATAGTATTATATGCTCCACAGTGGCCCCTACACATTATAATATGCTCTCCACAGTGCCAACAAACAGTATTATATGCTCCACAGTGGCCCCTACACATTATAATATGCTCTCCACAGTGCCAACAAACAGTATTATATGCTCCCACAAGCCCATTGCCACTGGTAATGTGAAGCCAGTATACTTTATACAATATAATCACACACACCAGCACTATATAGTCATACAATGCATACAGCATCATTTTATAACTTAGCTCACTGCCATATAACCATATAATGTACCTCTATACAACCTCACACACCATCACTATATAACCAGAATATATTATCTCCATATAAGCTCACACACAGTCATATAATGCATCTCTTTATAACCTCAAACACCACCTGTGGGAAATCGCTCAGGTAGATGCTCGGTAGTAGTGCAGGAAACAGGGACAGAGACTGGGTTACACTCAAGTTCAGCGTTTATTTCACTTGTGGTGCACAAACAAACAAAACAAAAGCCTTCTCGGCTGAGAACTAACTATAACATAAGAAACCGTTCCCTGAATATACAGGAGCCTGGCTGCCAAACTCTTGCTCTGGAAACTTCAAATGGGTGGTACAGTATCTGGTTTGTAGGTTCAGTTCACATAGGCCAGCTCTGTCAGTGTGGTGCCACAGCTCCTAGTCTTCACACACAACCTAATATCAGGCCTTGATTACCCAGCTGACCTCCCTGGTGTGGGTTTTTACCAAACACCCTTTAGCTGCCTGCATGGAATATACCTGTCCTCCCACACCACACCCTTCACTCTCTCACACACCTCTATATAAGCTCACACTGCCATATAGCCATATAAAGTACCGTATTTTTCGGACTATAAGACGCACTTTTTTTCCCCAAAATTTTGAGGGAAAAGAAGGGTGCGTCTTATAGTCTGAAGGTGGCGCCTGGCATCCGCTGTAATAGAGAGGCGGAAGCCGGCAAGTGATAGACACCATTACAGGTGCCGGGGCCTGAGACATCGCTGCGCTCCTCTGCCCTGCATGCATGAAGCCAGCAGCGGCAGGGGCTCCTCCGTGCCCCCGCCGCTGGCTTCATGCAGGGCAGAGGATCGTAGCGATGTCTCAGGCCCCGGCGTCTATCCCTCCCCGGCATCCGCCTCTCTAGTACAGCGGATGCCGGGTCAGTATCCGTGGCCCCTTCTCCCCCGGGGCCGGTCCCCACCGGCCCCGTACCTGTGAAGTTGCAGGCCGGCTCCTGCGTGGCGATATCGCAGGAGCCGACCTGTTCGGGTGACAGCCGGGAGCCTAATGAGGCTCCCCGGCCTGTCACGGCTATATTAGTATTGCGGCTGGTCTCTATGACCAGCCGTAATACTAATAGACAGAATGTTCCATAGACGGCAATACACTTGTATTGCCGTCTATGGGACTTGCGATCAAGTGACCACAGGCTCAAGCCCCCGGAGGGGAATAAAATAGTAAAAAAAAAAAAAAAAAAAAAAAAAAAAAGCTTTAAAAATATGAAATAAATAAAAGTTCTAAATCACCTCCTGTTTTTTTTTCAATACAAGGTGATCTAAGCAATAGATATCCCCCAAAATGGTATAACTAAAAAGTACAGCTGGCCCCGCAAAAAAAACGCTCTATGCGTCCCCGTACAGCTGCAGGGTCACCTGTCAATGTGGCCTTGCAGCTGTTGCAAAACTACAACTCCCATATATTAAATATTTTACCAGTTTTTGCTTCAAAATTTTTTTTCCCTATTTTCCTCCTCTAAAACCTAGGTGCGTCTTATAGTCCGAAAAATACGGTACCTCTATGTAACTTCACACAAACATTTTTTTAAAAAATCTCTCAACTTTCAAAGGATAGAAAGTGACAGAATGCAAATTTAGCTCCACCCACTTCCACTTTGATTCAACCCATTCCCATTAATTTTTCTTTGTGTCCCCACACAGTATAATGTCCCTAAGGTCACGCTAATCTGGTGTGACCTCTCCAGTTGCCTCACACAATAACATACCCCCCAGCTGCCCCTAGTTTAATGTCCCCCTCCACCTACCCCCACAGTATAATGTCACCCTCCAGTTACCCTCCAGCTTAATGCCCTTCTCCTGTTGTCTCCATTTTAAAGTACCCCTCCAGCTGCCCCATTATATTAAAGTGGCTGCAGTAACTCAAGTATTGACATTCAATAGATGTGTCCATACAGATGGTTTATATATCTTGCCCACTCTTATGATGTCACTTCCTTTCCTCCTCACATATATGATGTCACTTCCTTTCCTCCATACATGTTGTTGGATTGAGGGGCATACCTATAATATAATTCCCAATAACAGTGTTGCTCAAATCAGGGCATTTAAAGGGATCCTATCATAGAAACCCTTTTTTTAACACGTCGGAATAGCCTTAAGAAAGGCTATTCTTCTCCTAGCTTTCGTTGTCTTCTCTGCGCCACCGTTCTATAGGGGCGTCCCCAATGCTGCGAGAGAACTCTCTCCAGTGCCACCTCCATCTTCGTCAGTAGCGTCCTCTTCATCCTCTTCTTCCTGCCCAGGTTTCCGACTTCTAGGCCTCGGGTCTTGGGCAGAGCAGACTGCGCATGCCCATAGGCCAAGAGAAAATGGCCACTTGCACAGTATTGTAAGTGGCCATTTTCTCGTGTCCTGTGGGAATGCGCTGTCTGCTGTGTCCAAGGCCTAGAAGTCATAAACCTGCACCGGAAGAAGAGGATGAAGAGGATGCTACTGACGAAGATGGAGGCGATGCTGGAGAGAGTTCACTCGCAGCATTGGAGACACTCCCAGTGCTGTTTGAGCGCTGGGGCCCGCCCCCAGTGCTGCGAGAGAACTCATTTACATACCGACAAAAACCGGGATTCCTACGGAACGGCGGCGCAACCTGGTGACATCACTTCCATAGCGCCTGTAGCTCCCTGAAGTCTCAGGACCGAGAGAGCAGGGGAGCAAGGAGAGGGGAGTATTAATGTTTTTTTATTTCTTTGTGTGTGGAAGGAGAGGGATATTAAACTGTTGGGAAAACTGTAGGGAGACTTTAACTCTTTCCCTTTTGCAGTGGCATAACTACCAAAGATTGGTCCCTCAGAAAAATTTTGACTTGCCCCCCCCCCCCCCTCCCGTCACGGCTTAGTGTCCTCTTTCCTTGCCTCCACACAATATAAGTCCCCATTTACACAAACTATGATGTCCCAAAGTGGCTTCCAGACTATATAATGTCCCACAGCGGCCCATCCATATGGTCTAATGTCTCCTAGTGGCCGCTCCATACAATATAATGTCTGTGGCTCCTGCACATAGTATTATGCCCCATAGTGGCCCCTGCACACAGTATTATGCCCCATAGTGGCCCCTGCACACAGTATTATGCCCCATAGTGACCCTGCACACAGTATTATGCCCCATGTATCATGCCTTTGCACACAATCTTACTGTATGCCCCATTGTGGACCGCCCATGGTCTTCTCGGATCCCAGAATATAATGATCGGAGGCCCAGAGGAGTTAACAAGCATAAAAAAACCACTGTTACTTACCTCTCCCTGGCTTCGGTGCACTCACAGCTGCTATCAGCCTTCTTTGATACAGATGCCACATGAGCCAGGCCTGTGTTGGGACGCATAATGACTCCGGGCCCCTTTCCAATATATGCCAGACCAGGGGAGGTCAATAAAAATAAGAAATACTTATACTCACCTCTCCTGGTCGTGCACCCCAGACGTCACTGCCAGGGCCTGTGATAACATTACATGTGGTGATCATAAAACAGATCCTGTGCTATGTAAATAGCGAAGGAGTCACGGTGCTCGCAAAAGAGTAGATCAGCAGGGGCCCTGGGTGTTGGACCCCCACTGCTCTCTTACATCTCTTACATTGTTAGGACCCTGCAGATCAGCTGTTTCCCCACAGCAGGCAGCTCCCAGTATTGCTTGCTTCCCGGGCACTGCTTACCGTATTCTTCATAACTGTAGTTATGGATATTATAGTTGTATCCCTTTCAAGTATCTGAGATGCCACTGCAGCACCCGTAACCGTCACTATCAAGGATTCGCTGTGGGGAGGGGGTAGGAGGCCGTATTAAAAAATGGTGCACCAAAAATGTAATTTCATTGAGAATGAAAACAATGTAATAACGTAAAGAAGAGAGTTCATGGTGAATGTTACGCAATTCTAAAATAAAATAAATAAATAATGATAATAATAATAATAATAATAATAATACTCATAATATATATATATATATATATATATATATATATATATATATATTTATATCTTTGGAAGTTTAAGAACGTCTATTTTTATACGGATTTAGCTTCCTTTGTAAGAATTGTGCGGTTCTCTGCAGCATTTACAAACTACCACTTGGTGGCGCTCCAGCTCCACTTTACAACAGATTCTGCAAATCTCATATTTATTGAAAGAAAATTTTAGTTCTTTGTATATTAATTATTAATTCACAGAAATCTTTACATTAGAACATAAACATTGACCTGACCTAGATTTGCCAAGGAATAATAAATGTTTAAGGCAGGCTGCACGTATGTCTCTAGATAGCCGCCAGCTACACGTATGTCTCTAGATAGCCGCCAGCTACACGTATGTCTCTAGATAGCCACCAGCTACACGTATGTCTATAAATAGCCAACAGCTAAACGTATGTCTCTAGACAGCCGTAAGCTACACCTATGTCTGTAGCTAACCTCCAGCTACACGTATGTCTCCAGATAGCCACCAGCTACACGTATGTCTCTAGATAGCCGCCAGCTACATGTATGTCTCTAGATAGCTGCCAGCTACACATATGTCTCTAGATAGCCGCCAGCTACACGTATGTCTCTAGATAGCCACAAGCTACACGTATGTCTCTAGATAGCCACCAGCTACACGTATGTCTATAAATAGCCAACAGCTACACGTATGTCTCTAGACAGCCGTAAGCTACACCTATGTCTGTAGTTAACCTCCAGCTACCGCTACCCGGGGGTGTGGCCAAAGGGGGTGTTACACGTATGTCTCCAGATAGCCACCAGCTACACGTATGTCTCTAGATAACCTCCAGCTACATGTACGTCTCTAGATAGCTGCCAGCTACACATATGTCTCTAGATAGCCACCAGCTACACGTATGTCTCTAGATAGCCGCCAGCTACATGTATGTCTCTAGATAGCTGCCAGCTACACATATGTCTCTAGATAGCCGCCAGCTACACGTATGTCTCTAGATAGCCACAAGCTACACGTATGTCTCTAGATAGCCACAAGCTACATGCAGGTCTCTAGATAACCTCCAGCTACACGTATGTTTCTAGATTGCGACCAGCTACACGTATGTCTTTAGATAACCTCCAGCTACATGTATGTCTCTGGATAGCCGCCAACTACAAGTATGTCTCTAGATAGCCACCAGTACGTTTCTAGATTGCGACCAGCTACATGTATGTCTCTAGATTGCGACCAGCTAAACGTATGTTTCTATATTGCGACCAGTTACACGTATGTCTCTAGATAGCCGCCAGCTACACATATGTCTCTAGATTGACAGCAGCTACACGTATGTCTCTAGATAGCCACCAGCTACACGTATGTCTCTAGATAATCGCCAGCTACACGTATGTCTCTAGATTGCCAACAGCTATCGAGAAGGCAGGGACAGGAATAAACCTTCCCTGCCATCTCTCTGGGAGCTCTGGCTGAAGTTACAGACGGCTCCCAGTTTCAGGATTGCACGATCTCCCTGCAGCTACTGTGTTCTGTCAGAACAAGGCAACCACCTCCCGGACGTATATAGTCTATGGGCGGTCCGGAAGTGGTTACATTTGTTGTTACCCAATAGACACACCAACAAAAAAAAGGGAAAGTGAAGGAAAGCAAAATTTTGTTACGGCAGGAATAATATTTTTTCTCCAAACTACCGTATTCTATAACACTGTATCATCTCTGTTTGCCGATACTTTACCTTTATAAAGGAGGGTTTCCATATTTTACAGCGATGACATCACCAGGACCGGCCATCACCATCGGGCTCAGTAACTATTACACAGTCAGGTGATCATCCCTGTGCAGAGAAAGTGACTGCCGACAACCAATCACATACCTCAGATGTACCCCAGGCGCGCTGACATCACCCAGGTGGCCAGAAGATGACCCCCCAAAAGGGCTCTGGATGCTGCCTCATCTGCCCTGGGCTTTAACCTATTATACACCGTGATCAAATCAAATCTTTTGGGTTTGGTCAAATCTGAAATTTTTAGAAAATTCATAAGAAATCTGACTCACTACGAACTGCTTCATTTATCTTTAACTGCCATCTACCACTAGGGGGAGCTTACTGTGCATGCATTTATGCTATAAGCTACCTTCCATAAGGTGGCGCTAGAGTGAGTTTTCCTTTTTCCACCCCCGAGAATCTATTTACATTTACTCTTCCCAAAAAACTATATATGCTGTGAACACCTATAAGCACAAAGAATTGCCACGAAGGAAATTGAATGATGGTTGGGGTATGGAAAGGGGGCACATTTAATATTTTCCCTTTGGGGCCACTTTATACATCCATATAGAGCTCTAACCAATGAAGCATGCAACCATGACGTCTTACCGTACGTGAGTCGCTCTAGTAGGTTGTGATGTCCATGGACTCTCTAGAGGACTGTTCATACATTATTTAGGATACACTTATATACCTATATACAAGTCAGAACTAGGTCATCGTGGTGATAAATGTTTTAATCAGGATCGGAGGACACGACACGAATACTATATCACATAGCGAGTTGATGGACGCGATGCTCTGATGAATGGAGCGTAATATAGATCCCGGCCATGGTAATGAAAACATTTCTCAAGAAGACGGCGACAAGTCTAATAAGCTTTAATAAAGAGAAGCAAAGTGCAAGGCTCAAGGGTATATAAGACGGATAACCTCATATACATGTATGGATATGCCGCCATGATACACATATACCCATACCTCCCAACTTTTGAAGAGCAGAAAGAGGGACAAAATTAAGCTCCGCCCACTTTTATGTTGACTCCACCCATTCTCATTCATTTTTCATGTGCTCCCACATAGTATAATCCTCCTACAGTCACCCGTAAATTATATCCCATCTCTCCTCTAGTTTCATATATACCCTTCAACTGCCCCTAGTTTCATGTCCCCCCTCCATCTCTGTCCCCAGTTTCATGTCCACCCCTCCATCTCTGTCCCCAGTTTCATATTCTCCCAATTTCATGTCCCCCCCCCCCCCCCCGTCTCTGGCCAGTTTCATGCCGTTCTCCCCCTCTTCATCTGCCCACAGTTTCATGTCCCCCCGTCTCTGCCCCAGTGTCATGTCGTTCTTTCCCCCCTTCATCTGCCCCAGTGTCATGCCATTCTCCCCTCTTCATTTGCCCCAGTGTCATGCTGTTTCCCCCCTTTTCATCTGCCCCAGTGTCATACTGTTCTCCCCCCCTTCATCTGCTCCAGTGTCATATCATTCTCCCCCCTTCATCTGCCCCAGTGTCATGCTGTTCTCCCCCCTTCATCTGCTCCAGTGTCATGCCATTCTCCCCCCTTCATCTGCAACAGTGTCATGCCATTATTCCCCCTTCATCTGCTCCAGTGTCATGCCGTTCTCCCCCCTCCATCTGCCCCAGTGTCATGCTGTTTTCCCCCTTTTCATCTGCCCCAGTGTCATGCTGTTCTCCCCCCTTCATCTGCTCCAGTGTCATGCCATTCTCCCCCCTTCATCTGCTCCAGTGTCATGCCGTTCTCCCCCCCTTCATCTGCTCCAGTGTCATGCCATTCTCCCCCCTTCATCTGCAACAGTGTCATGCCATTATTCCCCCTTCATCTGCCCCAGTGTCATGCTGTTCTCCCCCTCCTTCATCTGTACAGCAGCGTCTATTGCGCTGTACAGTGTGAGCGGGGAGTAACGCCCCCTCCCTCTGCTCACACGGCTCATCCATAGATGAGTATTATCAGGAGGGGAGGGGGCGTTCCTCCCCGCTCACACAGTACAGCACTATAGGCGCTGCTGTGGAGAAGGATGTTCCTGACAGACTATCAGGATCGCCATTCTGACTGTAAAGCGCTATGGTATCGGCCCTGATAGCTCTTTACCGGGGCACAGATCGTTTCTAGTAAGATGCTTTCCAGCAGTATATAGAACTGCCTGTGCCCCAAACCATGAAAGGTCCTCTTTGCCTATATATTCAGCTCATCGGCGTCCTACGGACGCCGATGAGTTGAAATCGGGACATACCTCCCGCCGACCGAAACCGCGGGACAGGACACCAAAATCGTGAGTGTCCCACAGAAATCCGGACGATTGGGAGATAAGCGTATACCTGCGCATTGAACATGACTATTTGGCCATTTTTTATAATGCGCATAGACATAAGAATAGGAAGAGGATATTAAGGATTTCTGTTTCCTTCTCCACTTATTAAGTTGTTCTTATCTTCATTCTGACGACTTGTATATATTATATTGATCTCCATATTCAGCCTCACATATAGAACTCTATGGAGAAGGGAGGGGGAGGAGGAATCTACTGCCGGCTGATTAATTGATTTCTTCAAACACAAAAAGTTGCCCAGCACTCTGCAAGCATTACTGCAAATACGTATTGTATAGAAGCATGCAGAAAATTGAGGTTCTTGGTTTTTACATTTTGATCAAACTATATTTAAGCCCATCTGCCAACTATAAGACAACGTCTGTTAGATGAGTCCCTATGCTAAAATGACTCACCTCTCTTAGGCCCTTGGTCTCCTATGAATTAAGGGTAAGTGTATCGATTTATTGCCTCATTCTGTGCACTAGCAGCCTCTTATCTACAAACATTGCAATCTTAAAAGTGTGCAGTTCACGGTATCACCACTATGCAGTGGATGGGGCTGTTGAGCCATTGTTAACACTCATATAGAAGAAGTGCTGAATGCGCAGCCCATCCACTAAAATCTTCTGGGACTTCTACAACAGATAATCTATGCAGGTTTTGGGGGTCAGACACCAAAGATCACGTACTGATCACCTATCCAGAGCTAGAGAAGATTTCATGGATATCCCAAAATAGTTGCAGTGCATCTGATACTAGTGGACCACAGA
This sequence comes from Leptodactylus fuscus, assembly GCF_031893055.1. NCBI lineage: Eukaryota > Metazoa > Chordata > Amphibia > Anura > Leptodactylidae > Leptodactylus > Leptodactylus fuscus. Next base: position 79,690,329 of record NC_134272.1, read on the forward strand.
TTAAGATCAATGTATAAGATGTTGATCTTAATAAATGTACCCAATGGTATCCACACATACTGTATATAGTCAAGAAAAAAGACTGCTACCTGTACTGTCCACAGGGTGGTGCTAAAGGTTTAATTTCCAATATCGCTTAGAGCAGGAAAAATTAGTTTTTTTTGTAATTTTTTTTTTCCGAGCTCAGGGGCTGTTCTGACTATAGACTTGCCAAGGTAATTATTCATCTCCAATTGTTTGCCGCAGATGTGTTTGCCTACCAGGTGAAGCAGAGAACGCTGTGTTAAGGGAATCGGCTAAGAGACTCTTCCTACTTGGGAATTCTCTCTTGAGAAGAGGAGATAAACACGGGAGATCAGCAGTCTCAACGTTACTATAGAAACCCAAAATTGATCTGTACGGTAAACTAAAGAAGTTTGTCGGAGAAGTTATTGTATTGTTCTACCCGTCAGATGTTCGGGTCGGGGTGAGAGGTGACCATGGCCAAATCCAAGAGGTCAAGACGAGGAAAAAGATAATGGAAAGGAAACAGACTGTGTCTAATAGCCGAAAGCCGGGGGGTGTCAAGGAGCCTCCAGTTATCTTCAGCATGTAGAGCAAAATCTGTACCAGGGTCCCCACCGGCCCCATGTAATATACATACATGTCCTTATGTCATACTATACCTGTACCCCCTAAACATACATGAGAAACGTCCAGAATACTAGAAATGAAACAAAGTCTTCAAGTGACGGCTTCTCGTGAGCCTGGAGAATTTTTGGAAATTTCCTGTCTGTTCTTGTTTAGTCAATGCCCATTGGCTTAGAGCTCTTAGACAATCCTGACCATGTCCCTACAGGCTCCGATGTTGTGGGCGCCATCCTAAGGACGTTCTTACTAGAAACATTTAAGGGTCGGTTCACAGGGCAGAAGACGGAAACCGGCCATATTGGCTAAACCGGAGACCGAGCGCAGAGGTCAACCCGCCCTTATTGTTGGATAATCTCTAACAGGATCCTCCAAGAATTAAGGGACAATTTTTATGTTTTCTAAAATTTCTAACTTTTTAGTATCTGTATCATTAAGCTTTCGCTTTGGACACGTTGAAGAAAATTGAAAATGCTGTCAGTTTTGTGATAAAGTCACCATTTCTAATGCAAGTCAGGGTTTTTCTCAAAAAAATTTGAGTTTTTATTTTCTAGTAGTTCCTGAGTGTGTGAGCTCTTCTTTATGTAAAATCTATGCTGTTTTCACTCGCAGCTCCTCCTCCCCTCTCACAGCAGTCTCACAAACACTAAAGGAGAGTTCCTGTAACTGCAGCTCCATCCCCCTCTTCTCTTCTATGTATTATGTTATCACTCGAGGTGGATTTTATGGTGACTGAAGACTTATGTGAACATATATATATATATATATATATATATATATATATATATATATATATAATATATATATATGGCATTGATAACCTCATCAACCGCACTTCAGCCTGTCCATTCTCATCTTTTGAACCTGTTACAGAAGAGGAAGTCTCCCAACTACTTTCTTCATCTCGCCCTACAACCTGCAGTAGTGATCCCTTCCCCTCACACCTTCTCCAATCTCTGTCCCCTGCTGTCACAACTTACCTTACTAAAATATTTAACCTCTCTCTCTCTTCTGGAATCTTCCCATCCTCCTTCAAGCATGCTGTTATAACTCCGCTGTTGAAAAAACCCTCCCTGGACCCATCCTGTGCTGCTATCGACCCGTCTCTAACCTCCCCTTCATCTCTAAACTCTTGGAACGCCTGGTCTATTCTCGTCTAATCTGCTATCTCTCTGCTAACTCTCTGCTTGACCCCTTACAATCTGGTTTCCGTGCTCTGCACTCTACTGAAACGGCTCTCACAAAAGTCTCCAATGATCTCCTAATGGCTAAATCCAATGGTGACTTCTCTCTTCTTATTCTACTGGACCTGTCTGCAGCCTTTGACACTGTTGACCATCAACTCCTCCTCACTATGCTCCGCTCAGTCGGCCTCAATGACACTGCGCTCTCCTGGTTCTCCTCTTATCTCTCAGACCGCACTTCAGTGTATCATTTGCGGGCTCTGTTTCCTCCCCGTTTTGCCTTGCTGTTGGGGTTCCTCAGGGCTCGGTCCTAGGCCCCCTGCTCTTTTCTCTCTACACAGCCCCCATTGGACAAACCATCGCCAGATTTGGCTTCAGGTACCATCTTTATGCTGATGACACCCAATTATACACATCTTCCCGTGACATCACCCCTGCACTCATACAGAACACCAGCAACTGTCTCTCTGCTGTCTCAAATATCATGTCCTCACTCTATCTGAAACTAAATCTCTCCAAGACTGAGCTACTACTGTTTCCACCATCTAATAGATCTGTCCCTGATATATCCATTGCAGTCTCAGGCCTTACTATAACTCCTAGGCAGCAGGCCCGCTGCCTCGGGGTCATGTTTGATGCAGACCTTTCCTTTACCCCTCATATTGAATCACTCGCACGTTCATGTCACCTCCACCTCAAAAACATCTCCAGAATACGTCCTTTCCTTACCAGAGATACACTAAAGACACTTATTGTCTCTCTGATTCATTCTCGCCTTGACTACTGTAACTCCTTACTAATCGGTCTTCCCCTCACTAAACTCTCTCCTCTACAATCTATTCTGAATGCAGCGGCCAGGCTCATCTATCAGGCTAGACGCTACAGCGATGCCTCTGGTCTGTGCCAGTGACTACATTGGCTGCCTATTCATTATAGAATAAAATATAAAGTTATCCCCCTCATCCACAAGGCTCTCCATAATGCCGCACCTCCCTACATTTCCTCCCTCATCTCTGTCTACCGCCCAACCCGTGTTCTCTGCTCATTCAATGACCTAACACTTACATCCTCTATTATCAGAACCTCCCACGCTCGTATACAAGACTTCTCCCGAGCTGCACCACTCCTCTGGAATGCTCTACCCCGGACAATCAGATTAACTCCCAACTTCTACAGTTTCAAACGCAAACTAAAGATGCATCTTTTCAGACAGGCCTATCACAATTTCTAACGTAAACCCTTAACCCTCCTCTGTCTTCGCTCCCACACTTCCCCACATGATATGATGTCATCTAAGGATAACTTTATCTGTCCAAGCTCCATCCACATGTTACAGGACAAGACTGTCGACTGCTCATAAAGTCTTATGTTTATGCAATGACAGTCACCTCTATTACAAAAGTGTCTGACCTCTGCATAAGCAATGCCGCCCCTGCTACCTCTTGTGTCACCCCCTCTACCTTATAGATTGTAAGCTCTGGCGAGCAGGGCCCTCAGTCCCATTGTGTGAAATGATTCTCTTTGTAATGTATCTTTCTGTCTGGATTTGAACCCTACAAATTGTACAGCGCTGCGGAATATGTTGGCGCTATATAAATAAAATGTATTATTATTATTATTATTATATATATATTGTCCAGGGGTGCATAGGTGATTAGAAGGGGTGGTAATGTCCAGGGGGTGGACGGGTGATTGGGGGGTGGTAATGTCCGGTGGGTGGATGGGTGATTAGGGGGAGTAGTAATGTCCAGGGGGTGGATGGGTGATTGGGGGGGGTGGTAATGTCCAGGGGGGTGGATGGGTGATTGGGGGGGTGGTAATGTCCGGGGGGTGGATGGGTGATTGGGGGGGTGGTAATGTCCAGGGGGTGGATGGGTGATTAGGAGGGGATGGTAATGTAATGTCCAGGGGGTGGATGGGGGGTGGTAATGTCCAGGGGGTGGACGGGTGATTAGGGGGGATGCTAATGTCCAGGGGGTGGATGGGTGATTAGGAGGGGTGGTAATGTCCAGGGGGTGAATGGGTGATTAGGAGGGGTGGTAATGTCCAGGGGGTGGATGGCTGATTAGGGGTGGATGGTAATGTCCAGGGGTTGGATGGGTGATTAGGGGTGGATGGTAATGTCCAGGGGGTGGATGGGTGATTGGGGGGTGGTAATGTCCAGGGGGTGGATGGGTGATTGGGGTGGTGGTAATGCCTGGGGGTGGATGGGTGATTGGGGGAGGGGGTAATGTCCAGGGGTGGATGGGTGATTGGGGGGCTGGTAATTTCTGGAGGTGGATGGGTGACACACATTGGGCTATGTGTAGTTTGGGGGGGGGGGTCTGTTTTTGTTTTGTTATATAAATCTTTATATTGTTGATATACTTCATTACACTTCTGCCTATTTCCTGCATGGCGCCTACAATATAACACTATATATAGCAGATACGTTCATTAATCTTCAGATACTTTCATGGTAAATTCTGACAATTAAGCAATGTTGCTCTATATACGGCATCACTGGTGACTGACGGCATAAAATACAATTATTCATATTTCTGATCTTTCCCCTCTATAATTTCCTATCCTATCATTAGGATTAGTTACATGTGACACTAATGGGCTGTTTCCATGTCTCTTACCTGTATTAATGCCGCACTCATTATTATACACAATGGCGGGGGGAATATATATTGTGGTGAGGCTTTAAAGTAAATATAGTAGGTGAAAGTGATTTGATCCTGTATAGAAATATCTATCCCTTTATACATAGGAATCATTTTACAATTAAGAATGTAATAATGGAAACATAAGCCTTAAAGGGAATGCTTTAATCTAAATTATGCGCTGATTAATTTTCTGATATATCATAATTGTGGGTCAAAACCTAATTTTACCGAGCTCCAAATGCCCTCCCAATTTATAGATTTAAAAGATATCCTGATTTCTGCATGCTTTGGCCACTAGAGGTAGCTAAGGAGCTAATAACATTGTATACAATAAGCTCCCTCTAGTGGTGGCTTCAGTGATAACCTTTTATCTATCTACGGGATTCAGAACTTTTTATTTAATTAATTTAGGCGTTTATGGTACCTTTTTGCTTTTGTTAATTAATTGGATATAAACAATCACATTTTGCCTAGATATTGTATTCTCGGCGAATCCAAATGTCCCAAAGAGTTAACATTTCGGGAATGACAGATACTATAGATAAAGTGTGTAATGTTATAAAGGCAGCAGCTCTCTGGAGAGTTGTCGGCTGACAAACACCTCAAGGCAGATGACAAGAAGATTCCTAAGCTCGCGTCTCCATATACAGCTGACACCACTTGGTATAGGCAACGTTCTCTACAGGTCCACAAATAATCTGGGTCATGGTCTCTTAAAGGAACATGACACTGTCTCTAGTTCTAATGCTGGGGTTACATTAGCTTGGATAATATATTATATATCCTATAGTATAGATCAATATCACATTTTACTGTATTTTTGGCAGCTTTCAGTTCCAGATCTTAGTGCAGGTGCAAGGGCTGGCTGATTTACGTCAAGGCGTGCGCCATATCATAATAGAGACGCATCCTCTGGCGGCACTTGGATTATCAAGACCGGAGAACTAAACATCCACAACGTATAACTACTATTCTATACCTCGCTGTATACTATCCTCTTGTTACTCTTTGAAACTTTGTATCAATGTTAATATCTAAAGAGAATATCTAGATCATTCGGGGCACTGAGGGCGCCGCAGTCAGCAGACTACAGTATACAGCGGGCTCTTAGTCAGCAGAAGTCGTCTCCATTTACATAATGCTGTCTTTGTCATTTACTGTGACTGATATTAGATGTCCTCATGAGTGACATCTGGGCACCTTGTCGTAGAAGGGTTATTGATGCATTTCAAGATGTCATGGTTGATGTTACGAAGACAGAGTTACCCGATAAGTCAGCCGCTGACCTGCTGCCATTCCATCTTCATGCCTAGATTCCGAGATATAGTTAAAGATACATTAAGATATTCTAATGTCTTCTACATAGACAGTGAGTAGTAATTGACGTGGTCATGGTCAATTTATAGTAAAAGGGTCAAGTCGGAAAATAATACACAATAAGACGGAACAAAAGGATCATAGAAGATTCTGTTTTTGTTGGAAGCCGGAGACGGTGCACTCTTTCATCCAAGTATCCGGACGTTATCTATCACAGATCCTTAAAAAGGGAAAGTCCATCTTGCAAAGAAGGGGCAGAGATTGAAGGTGACTGAATAAGTTATCACTTGTATGTATACAGCACAGACAGGTACGTAATGCAAGGAATAGCTCACACTTAAGAAGTAGCACAGAAGGATATTGTACAGTAAGGGCAGAGATCCTATACTATACACGAGAAAGCTTCATAGATAAGTAAGTGATAGGAGAGGGGATGGAGGGAAGAAGGTGAAACGGCAGAGTTATGGGGGTGAGGAGCTTGGTCAACCAAGGTCAAGATGGATTTCCCAAAAAAGGCACCCCATAATGCATGGTCCTGGCGACAAACAGTGACCTGAGCACGAAACTAAGTTATATAAGTACAGATGTGCCCCATGATCATGGCCGGACATCCAACTGAATCAATAACAGTAAGTCAAATAGAGGAAGTAAATGCATGAAAATGGGGCAAAGAAGGATCCCATCCATGGTGAGCTCCAGCACCACTAGACATCTTATCTCCAGCCACCACTGGTCACCTACAGGACCCCACTCTACACAGAGCCCCTGTCCTGACTACTGATAAGAACAAGCACTATATTCGATCCTAGCCAAAAGTCAAGACAGACCAGGGGCGTAACTTGAGGGGGTGCAGAGAGAGCAGTCACACCAGGGCCCAGAAGCCTTAGGGGGCCCATAAGCATTGGTATCAGTATTGAGATTGCAGCTTCCATCTGGCCCATAAACCAAGGAGAGCCACAGATTACCCGAACCACACTAAGGTGGATTAAACTCATTAGCAACTGTAACCATCACTATCAAAAAATAAAACCAGTGCATAATTGTGTCACTTCCGTCTACATCATAGCAGGAAATCGTTAGGACCAATCGAGGAAGACAAGACAAACATAAATATCCTCGAAAACTGGTTTTATTTTGTTATATATAAGATTGTCCATTGTAGGTGCCGATATGCCATGACTAAGGAACCTTAGTTGTTCCGAAACGCGTAGGCTTTTATCTTTATCCTCTTGTCAGAATCTGTGTGTTAGAAACCTGAGTTTCATCATCATGTGAAGATACTGTTCCAAGGATCTCCACTAGTGGCCGCTATTCAAGTGTCATTACTACTCCCACCACTGGAGGCTGCTGTTCCCTGACTCTTGCCCACAATTAATATGGCGAGTATTGTCTCATGACCATGGCCATCTTGTTTCCTGTTTGCGGCCATCTTGTTTCCTGTCTAGCCCTATATATACCCAGAGCATATTATAAACAATGCTTGAGTATTGTGTTTGTTCCCAGTCCTCTAGCTCTGAGGTATTCTTGCTCAGTATACCTTGGCTTCTCCTGCTTATCCGCTCTGTGTACCGACTCCTTGGCTTCATCTGACTACCCGCTCCGTGTACCGACTCCTTGGCTTCATCTGACTACCCGCTCTGTGTACCGATCTCTGGCTATCCATTGACCAAGTCTCCTACTCCGCAGCATCTGCCGTCCTTCCTGGCTATCGGATTCCAGCTGTATCACCAGTAGCGTAACAGGATACTCAAGCCTTAATATGGAGTCCGCCGGGATTAAGAGTCTGGAGGATCGTGTGAACCAGATGCATGGTACGCTGTCCAAGCTCCATAGTGAAGTACGTGACTTCAAGACTAAACATACGGCTTTGGAAAATCAGACTGCACACAACATTCAAGTGTATGGACAAGCCATTCAGACCTTGCAGGAATTGGTACGTGATCTCACTGACCGCGTGGTCAAACTGGAGTCCCAAGAGCGTGGTGGAACAGCATCTGCCCTTCCCACTCTGCCACTTCCACCTTTTAGGTTTGGTGGGGACCGAGATAAATTTCAAGGATTCCTCAATCAATGTCAACTTTTTTTTGAAGCTCATCCCATGCATTACCCCACCGACCGATCCAAGGTTTTGTGCATCATCATGCTCCTGACACATAAAGCATTAGCCTGGGCCAGCCCTTTCATCGAGACAAACGATGATCGGCTGAGTAATTTAAAAGACTTCCTGGCAGCTATGAATGAAGTGTTTGATGACCCTAACCGAGTGGCTACAGCGGAGGCGACTTTACTAGCACTATGCCAGGGCAAACGCTCGGTAGCTGAATATGCCTTGGAATTCAGGAGGTGGGTAATTGACACTAAATGGAATGACGCTGCTAAGCTTACAATCTTCAGAAATGGACTTTCTGGGACAATAAAGGATGAGTTGGCACGTGCTGAAGCTCCCACTGAGGTGGATAAATTCGTGCAACACTGTATCCGGATTGACACTAGATTGGCTGAACGTAAACAGGAGAGATGGGGCTCCTTGTGGTTCCGTAATAATAACAGCTATACTTCTGTTTCAGCTCCAGCTACCAGAGACTCCCAGGAGAAAGGGTACCAGGAATCCGGAGTAGAGCTGATGCAAGTGGACAGCATGCAGAGACGTGAAAATGCTGAAAGAAGGGAACGTAGGCTTCGAGAGAACCAATGTTTCTATTGCGGGAAAAATGATCACTTCCTCATTAATTGTCCCCACCGGGGGCGCAAAACTGTTGCCGCGGTAGTCGAACCAGAGTTTTCAGATGAGGAATCCGTGTGCTCTGAACATGTTTCACCTGTGGTTGCAGTTACCCGCTCCATCGCACCTGGTATAGGGAAGGAGAACAAAGATTCCCACTGTGTTATTTCTGTGAAGTTCCTAGCCAACTCCCAGTGGATATCCACACAAGCTATGGTCGATTCTGGAGCTAATGGTAACTTTATGGACATTGACTTTGCCAGAAAACATGGGGTGGAACTGCAAAAAAGGCGGTCCCCTATCGTTATGGAAACTGTGGATGGGTCTCCACTGAACTCAGGGCCGGTGGATCATGAGACTGAACCCCTAGAGATGGTCATGGAGCTTAATCACCATGAGGTTCTGTCTTTCCTTCTAATTACATCTCCACACTTCCCTATTATTTTGGGATTGCCATGGCTGCGTACACAGAACCCTATCATTGATTGGGAGACTAAGAAAATATCCTTCCCATCTGAGTCTTTACAACAGGAGTGTTTTTCGGAACAACCCCAAAGCAAGCCAGAGGAGAATCCTCAATCAACTACAGGACTGCCATCCATATATGCAGAATTCGCTGATGTCTGCGATAAGAAGAATGCTGACAAACTCCCGCCACACCGCGATTATGACTGTCCGGTGGAGTTGTTACCAGGTGCGGCTATACCTTTTGGAACCATCTATCCTTTAGCAAAGCCCGAACTGAAGTCTCTCAAGGAGTACATTGATGAGAATTTGGCAAAGGGATTTATTCGTCCATCTTCATCACCAGCAGGCGCACCCATATTTTTTGTTAAAAAGAAGGATGGTTCCCTTAGACCATGCATTGACTACAGGGAGCTGAATAAGGTTACCATTAAGAACCGTTATCCCCTGCCATTAATTCCTGAATTGCTGGAGAGAGTCCATCAAGCAAAAGTATTCACAAAGCTAGACCTCCGAGGAGCCTATAATCTTATTCGTATTAGACCAGGGGATGAATGGAAGACAGCGTTTAGATCACGATATGGGCATTTTGAATACATGGTCATGCCCTTTGGTCTTTGTAATGCACCGGCAACCTTCCAACACTTTGTCAATGACCTTTTCAGAGATTTACTAGACTTATTTGTTGTCATCTACCTTGATGATATTCTAATTTTTTCCAACACGTTAGAAGAACATCAAAATCATGTGAAGACCGTGCTGAAACGTTTGAGGGACAACCAACTCTGCATCAAGCTGGAGAAGTGCGAATTCCATCAAAGGGAAATACAGTTTCTGGGTTATGTAATCTCTCCCTCAGGACTATGCATGGACACTAGTAAAGTTCAAGCAATCATGGACTGGCCCATTCCCAAAAATATGAAGGAGGTGCAACGTTTTGTGGGATTTGCCAATTTTTATAGACGTTTTATCAAACATTTTTCGGAGATAATTGCACCAATTACCCGATTAACAAAGAAGGGAGCAGCCTTCGTCTGGTCCACACAGGCACAAGAAGCTTTCTCTCTGCTAAAGACAAAATTTACAACAGCTCCCATACTGATACATCCTGATCCGGAACGTGCATTCATTGTCGAAGTGGATGCCTCGGATTGTGCAATTGGAGCCATTTTGTCACAAAGAGTTGGGGAAAAAGACATGCTACACCCTTGTGCCTACTTCTCAAGACGCCTGACCTCATCAGAAAAGAATTATGATGTAGGAAACAAGGAGCTCCTAGCGATCGTAGCCGCTTTCAAGGAATGGAGACATCATTTACAGGGCGCAACACAGCAAATAGTGGTCTTAACTGACCATCGCAATTTAGAATTTGTCAGATCTGCCAAATGTCTGTGTCCCCGTCAAGCCCGATGGAGCTTGTTCCTGAATCAGTTTAATTTCTTAATTTCCTACAGGCCTGGTTCTCGGAATGGTAAGGCCGACGCCTTATCACGAATGTTTTCCACTGAATCCTCTCCTGCAGAGCCACCAAAGACTATCCTCCATGAATCAAGATTCTTTGGGGTGATCCATAACACAGACCTGCTGGGGAAGCTAAGAGAAGCCTAGACCCAGTCTTGGCACATCCCCCCAATGATTTATCTTTAGTCTTCAAGAACAAGGTGTGGATCCATGAGGACCGTCTCTATGTTCCTGAAGCAGTACGACTAGAAGTCTTAAAACTAATTCACGACTCCAAAATAGGGGGTCATAAGGGAGTTCAGAAGACACAAGAATTCCTATCCCGCTTCTTTTGGTGGCCTGATCATCTCAAGGATGTGAAGAAATATGTGACATCTTGCAGTACCTGTGCAAGGAATAAGATTCCACGCTCTTCACCTATGGGGTTGTTGCAGCCCTTACCAATTCCATCTCGCCCCTGGGGATCAATTTCTATGGACTTTATCGTAGATCTGCCAGTTTCGAAGGGGAAGAATACCATTCTGGTGGTGGTGGATCGTCTCACTAAAGCTGCACATTTTGTCCCTTGTTCTGGATTACCTTCAGCTGAGGAGACAGCTGATCTTGTGATTCACAATATTTTTCGGCTTCATGGAGTGCCCGATGAGGTTGTTTCAGATCGTGGAGTACAATTTACCTCAAGATTCTGGTGAAGTTTTTGTACAGCATTAAATATTGATATTAATCTATCATCTGCCTTCCACCCTCAGTCGAATGGACAAACAGAGCGCACCAATCAGACCTTGGAACAATACCTACGATGTTATACATGTCATCTGCAGGACGATTGGTTCGACTTACTTCCTGTGGCAGAATTCTCGTACAACAACTCACAACACGCATCAACGAAACAGACTCCATTTTTTGCAAATCTAGGTTACCACCCCAATATTCTTCCTAACTTTCCGATAGAAACCTTCATTCCTGCAGTCACCGATAGAATCCAAGCACTACAGCAAAATCTCAAGATGTTAAAAGAGACTCTGAAACTGGCTCAAGAGTAGTATAAGAAGACAGCTGATAGATTACGCAGACCTTCTCCGACCTTCCAGATAGGGGATGAAATTTGGCTGTCTACTAAAAACTTAAAGCTCAATGTGCCTTCAGTTAAACTAGGACAGAAGTTTATCGGTCCTTTTAAGATAACAGCACAAGTAGGCTCTGTGGCTTTCCGTCTCCAACTCCCCAAGACAATGAAGATACATCCAGTATTTCATGTTTCACTATTGAAACCAGTTGTTCCTAATCCTTTTCCAGGTCGTCTGTTGCCTCCTCCGGGTCCCATTAAAGTTGCTGGAGAAGAACACTACATGGTTGAGAGAATCCTGGATTCTAGGATCTTCAGAAACCGTCTGCAATATTTAATACAGTGGCAGGGATATGGTCCTTCAGAAAATTCATGGGAGCCCATCAGCAACATCAATGCTCCTCGTTTGATTAGAGAATTCCACCGAAGATATCCAGACAAGCCAGGTCAAACAGCGTCCAGAGGCCACTGTTAAAGGAGGGAGTAATGTCAGAATCTGTGTGTTAGAAACCTGAGTTTCATCATCATGTGAAGATACTGTTCCAAGGATCTCCACTAGTGGCCGCTATTCAAGTGTCATTACTACTCCCACCACTGGAGGCTGCTGTTCCCTGACTCTTGCCCACAATTAATATGGCGAGTATTGTCTCATGACCATGGCCATCTTGTTTCCTGTTTGCGGCCATCTTGTTTCCTGTCTAGCCCTATATATACCCAGAGCATATTATAAACAATGCTTGAGTATTGTGTTTGTTCCCAGTCCTCTAGCTCTGAGGTATTCTTGCTCAGTATACCTTGGCTTCTCCTGCTTATCCGCTCTGTGTATCGACTCCTTGGCTTCATCTGACTACCCGCTCCGTGTACCGACTCCTTGGCTTCATCTGACTACCCGCTCCGTGTACCGACTCCTGGCTTCCTCTGACTACCCGCTCCGTGTACCGACTCCTTGGCTTCATCTGACTACCCGCTCTGTGTACCGATCTCTGGCTATCCATTGACCAAGTCTCCTACTCCGCAGCATCTGCCGTCCTTCCTGGCTATCGGATTCCAGCTGTATCACCAGTAGCGTAACACCTCTACATCAATATGGACTTTTTAATGAACTCACAATAAAGGTTAATTTTTACTAATCTGGATGTGCCACGTTTGCTGGGAATTCCTACTTTTTCCTATAGTATAGAATTTAGGCCAGGGCTACACTGTGACTTACAGATGACTCTCTATTAGGAAGGTCAGGATCAGAGATGGCTGCCAACCAGGCCATTTAACTATTAAGATGCCACCATCAAAAGCAACTATAACATCTATCTAACGCTAGGTTCACACCTGCGTTCTTCTTTCCGTTCTGTGCTTTCCGTCTTCTGCATGCCAGAAGACGGAAAGCACAGACCGGGTCCGGCCGTGAGCGGCGGTGAGTGTTTTATGCTCTCCGCCGCGAAACCGGATTTTTTTATCCGGACACAGAGTACTGCATGTCCGACTCTGTGTCCGGATTATAAAACCCGGTTTAGCGGCGGAGAACATAAAACGCTCACCGCCGCTCACGGCCAGACATCTCTCTCACCCATTCAAATGAATGGGTGAGAGAGACTCCTGCAGGTTTCCGTCTCCTGCGTCTGTTTTAGGCAGGAAACGGAAACCTGCAGAACGGAGTTCACAATGCTGATGTGAACGAGCCCTAAGTAGTTATACCGAGGAATGGGCCCCATAGGTCTTACAAGCCCCTTCTCTTCACCACAAATTTTTTATTTTATAAAACTACATGATAAAATGGTACAAATTTGATCTCACAACAATAATGCTGACAGAATAAAATGCCATTTTACTATGTAAAAACTAAACCGAAAAAGAAAAAAAAAATAGCAACTGTGCAAACCCTTTTTTTTTTTTCCATTCAAAACCAAAGAACATTAAATAATGCTGTTAAAAATCCAATTTATCCCCCCAAAAAAACAAGCCACAACATTCTGCAAAAGTTTTAGGCATGTGGGTAAGGAATGCTCCACAGTAAGGCAAAGTTTACATCTATAGAGGAGAAAACAGTCATGCATGGAGGAGTCCTGATAGTGGTCCGCTGGTGTCCGTGTGTAACCATCTCTTTAGTGGTCCCATGCTCATGTGAACCAGGTATAAGGAGTAGAGATGAGCGAACACTTTTCGGATCAGCCGATCCGAATAGCACGCTCCCATAGAAATGAATGGAAGCACCTGGCACGCAGACTTTGCCGGCGGCCGGCCGCTTAACCACCCCCCCCCCCCCACCCCACCCCGCATGCCGGCCGCTTCAATTAATTTCTATGGGAGCGTGCTGTGAGCGTGCTGTTCAGAACGGCTGTTCCGAACAGTGTTCGCTCATCTCTAATAAGGAGGCTTTCAGAAATAGAAGAGTTAATAGTTTATGTTTGTCAACAAAGAAAAGAGAAATGTAAATTCCATCAATATTTTATGTGACCTTTACCCTTTGGAGGTGGAGTCCTGGAAGTGATGATCTGGCCCCCGCAGATATAGCCCTGATCTCATCATCATCCAGTCTGTCTTGGATGACATGAAGAGACAGACGGATTGGAGCAAGCCTACATCTCCAAGATGGCAACGGGAACAACCTCCCTGCCAAGTTCTGCCAAAAACTGTCTGTCCCGAGAATAAGGCAAAGCCAAAGGTCACCCCAAATATTGATGGGATTTACATTTCTCTTTTCATCATTCACTTCCTAATACAATAGTAACCATGGATCTAATATGAAACAATAGATGTGAAGGTGGAAACTTTGTGCCCTGTGAATTTCCATTGTATTCTTAGCTCAGGACTTATATTGATGTTATGTTTTTGAAGATGTAACAAGTCCGTTTCGATGAGTGTTTCGTAGATACTGGACATTTTGGAATCCATTTCTATCAACTCATCGGGTTGGCTAATAGAAGAATGTAATCATTTTCCGTTCCGTTGCGAGGGGTCCTTGACTTAGTGAGCGTGACAAAACATCTGGATTAGTGTGAAATACTTCCTGAACCGGAGAATTAAGTTGCTGTCAATCCCCCGATAAGCGGTGCGGAGTGTCTACTGTGTGACAAGTAACTCACAGCTCGCAGGATAATCCTCTGTGACACTTTGACTTTTTGGAATAGCTCGCACACATCACAATTAACCCCCGATAAGTTCTTAATATCTTAGTCAAACATCATTTATCAGGAAGAAGAGACTGATGAGGAAAACAAACAAAAACCGAGCGAAAAGTCCAAAAACAAACATGACAAGTGAAAAGCGGAAGAGCGTACAAACAAGGCGAGCAATGGAAACTGATAACAATATACAGCGGGGAATAGGAACAGCGCAAAAGTGACATCCAATGGTGACATGCAAAAGCAGATTCATGCAATTTTGATGAGCACAAGTTTACAATCTTTGGCAGCCAATGGAAAGTTTATTTGTGAAGCCATTTTTGGATCAGCTATCAAAGTTATAAACCAAGGCTTGGGGACAAGATATGGGCTAGGTAGTTGGTAGATCCCATATACATGCATGCTTGGCTTAGACAGGCATGCATTTCTTGTCAATAGGGTGAGGGGAGTAAACTTCTTCAAGGTACCTCTGGTTGCGTCTACTTTCCCAGGATCAGGCTTTGAAATTCAGCATGCCCCATTCTTCTTATGGGAATAGATGATGGAGTCGGGCACCAATTTTTTCCTTGGTGGTCATTGGCTTCCTAAATGCAAAATCAGACCCCCTTTAAATATTGCGCTTTTCAGTAATAATTCCCTGTTAGTTTGCTGTTGTAGAGTTTGTATAACTCCTTCACATGGTTGGCTGTGCTGCTGCTTCTGCATAGATCTGGCAATCCGATGCCCTTGGTTGTGCCATCTCTCTCCTCCTCTCTTATCTCATTGTTAGAGATAACAGCAGGGTTGGGGAAGAGGATGCACTTGGCAGGTCAGAGGGTTAAAGGGAGGAAAGCGCCAATGTTTTTAGGGAAGACAGTGTATAGTTGAGTGTTTGCGTGAGTTTCCTCTGGGTACTCCGGTTTCCTCCCATTCTCCAAAGACATACTGATAGGGAATGCAGATTGTGAGTCTGAGTGACTGACAATGTCTGTAAAGTGCTACAGAATATGATGGCTGGCACTTTCCTTAGGGGTCATTTGAAGTATATATAATGTGTAATATACACTCACCGGCCACTTTATTAGGTACACCATGCTAGTAACGGGTTGGACCCCCTTTTGCCTTCAGAACTGCCTCAATTCTTCGTGGCATAGATTCAACAAGGTGCTGGAAGCATTCCTCAGAGATTTTGGTCCATATTGACATGATGGCATCACACAGTTGCCGCAGATTTGTCGGCTGCACATCCATGATGCGAATCTCCCGTTCCACCACATCCCAAAGATGCTCTATTGGATTGAGATCTGGTGACTGTGGAGGCCATTGGAGTACAGTGAACTCATTGTCATGTTCAAGAAACCAGTCTGAGATGATTCCAGCTTTATGACATGGCATTGCATTATCCTGCTGAAAGTAGCCATCAGATGTTGGGTACATTGTTGTCATAAAGGGATGGACATGGTCAGCAACAATACTCAGGTAGGCTTTGGCGTTGCAACAATGCTCAATTGGTACCAAGGGGCCCAAAGAGTGCCAAGAAAATATTCCCCACACCATGACACCACCACCACCAGCCTGAACCGTTGATACAAGGCAGGATGGATCCATGCTTTCATGTTGTTGACGCCAAATTCTGACCCTACCATCCGAATGTCGCAGCAGAAATCGAGACTCATCAGACCAGGCAACGTTTTTCCAATCTTCAATTGTCCAATTTCGATGAGCTTGTGCAAATTGTAGCCTCAGTTTCCTGTTCTTAGCTGAAAGGAGTGGCACCCGGTGTGGTCTTCTGCTGCTGTAGCCCATCTGCCTCAAAGTTCGACGTACTGTGCGTTCAGAGATGCTCTTCTGGCTACCTTGGTTGTAACGGGTGGCTATTTGAGTCACTGTTGCCTTTCTATCAGCTCGAACCAGTCTGGCCATTCTCCTCTGGCATCAACAACGCATTTCCGCCCACAGAACTGACGCTCACTGGATGTTTTTTCTTTTTCGGACCATTCTCTGTAAACCCTAGAGATGGTTGTGCGTGAAAATCCCAGTAGATCAGCAGTTTCTGAAATACTCAGACCAGCCCTTCTGGCACCAACAACCATGCCACGTTCAAAGGCACTCAAATCACCTTTCTTCCCCATACTGATGCTCGGTTTGAACTGCAGGAGATTGTCTTGACCATGTCTACATGCCTAAATGCACTGAGTTGCCGCCATGTGATTGGCTGATTAGAAATTAAGTGTTAACGAGCAGTTGGACAAGTGTACCTAATAAGGTGGCCGGTGAGTGTATATCTCTTCTCTTCTCTCTATCTTATAAAAATGAATTCTTGTCTGTCTGTCTGTCTGTCTGTCCGTCTGTCTGTCTGTCTGTCTGTCTGTCTGTTCTCTAATGCGAACCAAACGACTGGACCGATCTTCACCAAATTTGGTACAGAGATATTTCAGATATCTGGGAAGGTTTAAGATGAAACTCCAACTCGCTCGGACGTACCGTTGCTGAGATACAGCATTCCAAACACAGTTCCCCCCCCCCCCTTAGCCAATACAAACCTGCAAGACTTTCACTCATATTCCAACTGCAATACACATGGTCACTCCACATGCACAATACAACACTGATATCCAAACTGAAATACACGCATCAGAGGATTAGATACACAGATCAGCACACAGTATCACACGCCAGAGGATTAGATACACACGTCTGCACACAGTCCCACAAACCAGGGGATTAAATACGTACTTCTGCACACAGTTCCACACACTGAAGAATTTGATACGTGCATCTGCACACGGTTCCACATGCCGAAGGATTAGATACAGGCGTCTACACACAGTTCCACACTCCAGAGGATTAGATACGCGCGTCTGCACACATTTGTACACGCCATAGGATTAGATACACGCGTCTGCGCACAGTACCACATGCAGTAAGATTAGATACGCGCGTCTACACATAGTTCCACACGCCGAAGGATTAGATACGCGCCTCTTCACACAATACCACACAAGGGAGGATTAGATACGTGTGTGTGCACACAGTACCACACTTTGGAGGATTACATACATGCCTCTGCACACAGTACCACAAGCCAGAGAATTAGATACACGTCTCAGCACACAGTATCACACGGGGGAGGATTAGATACACGTGTCTTCACACAGTTTTACATACCATAGGATTAGATACACGCATCTGCACACAGTACCACATGCCGTAGGATTAGATACGCGCGTCTACACACAGTACCACATGCCATAGGATTAGATATGTGTGTCTGCACACAGTACCACTTGCCGTAGGATTAGATACGCGCATCTACACACAGTTCCACACTCCAGAGGATTAGATACGTGCATCTGCACACATTTGTACACGCCATAGGATTAGATATACACGTCTGCACACAGTACCACATGCTGTAGGATTAGATACACACATCTACATACAGTTCCACACTCCAGAGGATTAGATACATGCATCTGCACACAGTTGTACACGCCATAGGATTAGATACACGCATCTGCACACAGTACCACATGCAGTAGGATTAGATACGCGTGTCTACACATAGTTCCACACGCCGAAGGATTAGATACACGCCTCTTCACACAATACCACACAGGGGAGGATTAGATACGAGTGTGTGAACACAGTACCATACTTTGGAGGATTAGATGCATGCCTCTGCACACAGTACCACAAGCCAGAGAATTAGATACGCGTCTCAGCACACAGTACCACACGGGGGAGGATTAGATACACGTGTCTTCACACAGTTTTACATGCCATAGGATTAGATACACGCATCTGCACACAGTACCACATGCCGTAGGATTAGATACGCGCGTCTACACACAATACCACATGCTGTAGGATTAGATACGTGTGTCTGCACACAGTACCACTTGCCGTAGGATTAGATATGCACATCTACACACAGTTCCACACTCCAGAGGATTAGATACGTGCATCTGCACATTTGTACACGCCATAGGATTAGATATACACGTCTGCACAGAGTACCACATGCTGTAGGATTAGATACACACATCTACATACAGTTCCACACTCCAGAGGATTAGATACGTGCATCTGCACACAGTTGTACATGCCATAGGATTAGATACACGCGTCTGCACACAGTACCACATGCAGTAGGATTAGATACGCGTGTCTACACATAGTTCCACACGCCGAAGGATTAGATACGCGCCTCTTCACACAATACCACACAGGGGAGGATTAGATACGTGTGTGTGAACACAGTACCATACTTTGGAGGATTAGATGCATGCCTCTGCACACAGTACCACAAGCCAGAGAATTAGATACGCGTCTCAGCACACAGTACCACATGCCATAGGATTAGATATGCGCATCTGCACACAGTACCACATGCCAGTGGATTGGATACGCGCGTCTACACACAGTTACACACGCCGTAGGATTAGATACGCGCCTCTTCACACAATACCACACAGGGGAGGATTAGATGCACGTGTCTTCACACAGTTGAACACGCCATAGGATTAGATACACACGTCTGCACAGAGTACCACATGCCGTAGGATTAGTTACACACGTCTACATACAGTTCCACACTCCAGAGGATTAGATACGCGCGTCTGCACACCGTTGTACACGCCATAGGATTAGATACACGCGTCTGCACACAGTAACACATGCTGTAGGATTAGATACGCGCGTCTACACACAGTTCCACACGCCTTAGGATTAGATACGCGCCTCTTCACACAATACCACACAGGGGAGGATTAGATACATGCGTTTGCACACAGTACCACATGCTGTAGGATTAGATACGCGCGTCTACACACAGTTCCACACGCCTTAGGATTAGATACGCGCCTCTTCACACAATACCACACAAGGGAGGATTAGATACGTGTGTGTGCACACAGTACCACACTTTGGAGGATTAGATACATGCCTCTGCACACTGTACCACAAGCCAGAAAATTAGATACGCATTTCCGCACACAGTATCACACGGGGGAGGATTAGATACGCGCGTCTGCACACAGTACCACACGGGGGAGGATTAGATACGTGCGTCTACACACAGTACCACATGCCATAGGATTAGATATGCGCGTCTGCACACAGTACCACATGCCGGGGGATTGGATACGCGCGTCTACACACAGTTCCACATGCCATAGGATTAGATACGCACCTCTTCACACAATACCACACAGGGGAGGATTAGATACACGTGTCTTCACACAGTTGTGCACGCCATAGGATTAGATACACACGTCTGTGTGTGCACACAGTACCACACTTTGGAGGATTAGATACATGCCTCTGCACACAGTACCACAAGCCAGAGAATTAGATACGGGTTTCCACACACAGTATGACACGGGGGAGGATTAGATACGCGAGTCTGCACACAGTACCACACGGGGGAGGATTAGATACGCGCGTCTACACACAGTACCACATGCCATAGGATTAGATACGTGCGTCTGCACACAGTGCAACATGCCGGGGGGATTGGATACGTGCGTCTACACACAGTTCCACACGCCATAGGATTAGATATGCGCCTCTTCACACAATACCACACAGGGGAGGATTAGATACACGTGTCTTCACACAGTTGTACACGCCATAGGATTAGATACACACGTCTGCACAGAGTACCACATGCCGTAGGATTAGATACACGTGTCTACATACAGTTCCACACTGCAGAGGATTAGATACGCGCGTCTGCACACAGTTGTACACGCCATAGGATTAGATACACGCGACTGCACACAGTACCACATGCTGTAGGATTAGATACGCGTGTCTACACACAGTTCCACACGCCGAAGGATTAGATCCGCGCCTCTTCACACAATACCACACAGGGGAGGATTAGATACATGTGTCTGAACACAGTACCACACTTTGGAGGATTACATACATGTATCTGCACACAGTACCTCACACCAGGGATTAGATACACCTGTCTGCACACAGTACCACACGCCAGAGGATTAGATACACGCGTCTGCACATAGTACCACATGCCTTAAGATTAGATATGCATGTCTGCACACAGCTTCATTTACTGGAGGATTAGATACGTGCCTCTTCACACAATGCCACACGGGGGAGGATTAGATACACACATCTGCACACAGTACCACACCAACAAGGATTAGATACTTGCGTCTAAACACAGTACTGCATGGGGAAGGATTAGATACAGCTTTACTTCAGGTATCCATAACAGCTGATCACAGGTTTTTCACTGATATCCAAAATGAGATACACATAATCACATGACGCTTATGGACATACACACAAACCACATACAAAATACACCAGTGCAAAACTGGACAATTCTTATGGGGCCACTACACAAACATAACATGTAATATACCCGTGCAAAGCCGGGTCCTCCCTCTAGTATGCGCATATTCATGCGCGCACATATATGCGCCCTACCCTGTATATGCGCCATACCCTGTATATGCGTGCACATATTTATGCGCGCACATATTTATGTGCGCACATATTTATGCGCGCACATATTTTTGCACGCACATATTTATGCGACCTACCCTGTATATGCGCGCACATATTTATGCGCGCACATATTTATGTGCGCACAAATTTATGCGCCCTACCCTGTATATGCACGTACATATTTTTGCGCGCACATATTTATGTGCACTACCCTGTATATGCACACATATTTATGCGCCCTACCCTGTATATGCGCGCACAGATTTATGCGCGCACATATTTATGCGCCCCACCCTGTATATGCGCGCACATATTTATGCGCCCTACCCTGTATATGCGTGCACATATTTATGTGCGCACATATTTATGCGCACTACCCTGTATATGCGCACATATTTATGTGCCCTACGCTGTATATGCACGCACATATTTATGCGCCCTACCCTGTATATGTGCGCACATATTTATGCGCGCACATATTTATGCGCACTACCCTGTACATGCACGAACATATTTATGCGCGCACATATTTATGCGCCCTATTCAGTATATGTGCGCACACATATATGCGCCCTACCCTGAATATGTGCCCTACCCTGTATACGCGCACACATATTTATGCGCGCACATATAAATGCGCCCTAACCTGTATGCACGCACATATATATTTATGCGCGCACATATTTATGCGCCCGACTCTGTATATGTGCGCACATTTTTATGCGTGCACATATTTATGCGCGCACATATATATGCGCCCTACCCTAAATATGTGCCCTACCCTGTATATGCGCCCTACCCTGTACATGCATGCACATATTTATGCGTGCACATATTTGTGCGCGCACACATTTATGCTTGCACATATTTATGTGCCCTACCCTGTATATGAGCGCACATATTTATGCGCACACATATTTATGCGCCCTACCCTGTATATGCACGCACATATTTATCCGCGCACATATTTATGCGCCCTACCCTGTATATGTGTGTGCATATTTATGCGTGCACATATTTATGCGCACTACCCTGTATATGCGCGCACATATTTATGCACGCAGATATTTATGCGTTTTACCCTGTATATGCACGTACATATTTATGCGCGCACATATTTATGCATACACATATTTATGCTCGCACATATTTATGCGCGCACATATATATGCGCCCTACCCTGAATATGTGCCCTACACTGAATAAGCGCACACATATTTATGCGCGCACATATAAATGCGCCCTAACCTGTATGCACGCACATATATATTTATGCGTGCCATATTTATGCATGCACATATTTATGCGCCCTACCCTGTATATGCACGCACATATTTATGCGCCCTACCCTGTATATGCGCGCGCATATTTTTGTGCGCACATATTTATGCGCGCACATATTTATGTGCCCCACCCTGTATATGTGAGCACATATTTATGTGCCCTACCCTGTATATGCGTGCACATATTTATGCGCGCACATATTTATGCGCACTACCCTGTATATGCGCACATATTTATGTGCCCTACGCTGTATATGCGCGCACATATTTATGCGCCCTACCCTGTATATGCGCGCGCATATTTATGCGCGCACATATTTATGCGCACACATATTTATGCGCACTACCCTGTACATGCACGCACATATTTATGCGTGCACATATTTATGCGCCCTACTCTGTATATGTGCGCACATTTTTATGTGCGCATATATTTATGCGCGCACATATATATGCGCGCACATATATATGCGCCCTACCCTTAATATGCACCCTACCCTGTATACGCGCACACATATTTATGCGCGCACATATATATGCGCCCTACCCTGTATGCGCGCATTTATATTTATGCGCGCACATATTTATGCGCCCGACTCTGTATATGTGCACACATTTTTATGCGTGCACATAATTATGCGCACACATATATAGGCACCCTACCCTGAATATGCGCCCTACCCTGTATATGCGCCCTACCCTGTACATGCGTGCACATATTTATGCGTGCACATATTTATGCGCGCACACATTTATGCTCGCACATACTTATGTGCCCTACCCTGTATATAAGCGCACATATTTATGCGCGCACATATTTATGCGCCCTACCCTGTATATGCGCGCACATATTTATCCGCGCACATATTTATGCGCCCTACCCTGTATATGTGTGTGCATATTTATGCGTGCACATATTTATGCGCGCACAAATTTATGCGCACTACCCTGTATATGCGCGCACATATTTATGCACGCACATATTTATGCGCTTTACCCTGTATATGCGCGTACATATTTATGCGTACACATATTTATGCTCGCACATATATATGCGCCCTACCCTGAATATGCGCCCTACCCTGAATACGCGCACACATATTTATGCGCGCACATATAAATGCGCCCTAACCTGTATGCACGCACATATATATTTATGCGTGCACATATTTATGCATGCACATATTTATGCGCCCTACTCTGTATATGCGCGCACATATTTATCCGCGCACATATTTATGCGCGGACATATTTATGCGCCCTACTCTGTATATGCGCGCACATATTTATCCGCGCACATATTTATGCGCGGACATATTTATGCGCACTACCCTGTATATGCACGCACATTTTTATGCGCGCACATATTTATGCGCGCACATATTTATGCGCACTACCCTGTATATGCACGCACATTTTTATGCGCGCACATATTTATGCGCGCACATATTTATGCGCACTACCCTGTATATGCGCGCGCATATTTATGCGCGCACATATTTATGCGCCCTACCCTGTATATGCGCGCACATATTTATGCGCCCTACCCTGTATATGCGCGCGCATATTTTTGTGCGCACATATTTATGCGCGCACATATTTATGCGCCCTACCCTGTATATGCGCGCACCTATTTATGCGCGCACCTATTTATGCGCGCACATATAAATGCGCCCTAACCTGTATGCACGCACATATATATTTATGCGTGCACATATTTATGCATGCACATATTTATGCGCCCTACCCTGTATATGCGCGCACATATTTATGCGCCCTACCCTGTATATGCGCGCGCATATTTTTGTGCGCACATATTTATGCGCGCACATATTTATGCGCCCTACCCTGTATATGCGCGCACATATTTATGCGCCGTACCCTGTATATGCGTGCACATATTTATGCGCGCACATATTTATGCGCCCTACCCTGTATATGCAAGCACATATTTTGGCGTGCACATATTTATGCGCACTACCCTGTATATGCTCACATATTTATGTGCCCTACCCTGTATATGCGCGTGCATATTTATGCGCGCACATATTTATGCGCCCTACTCTGTATATGTGCTCACATTTTTATGCGCGCACATATTTATGCGCTCATATATATATGCGCCCTACCCTGAATATGTGCCCTACCCTGTATACGCGCACACATATTTATGCGCGAACATATATATGCGCCCTACCCTGTATGCGCCCTACTCTGTATATGTGCGCACATTTTATGCGCGCACATATTTATGCGCGCACATATATATGCGCCCTACCCTGAATATGCGCCCTACCCTGTATATGCGCCCTTTCCTGTACATGCGTGCACATATTTATGCGCGCACACATTTATGCTCGCACATATTTATGTGCCCTACCCTGTATATGAGCGCACATATTTATGCGCGCACATATTTATGCGCCCTACCCTGTATATGCGCGCACATATTTATCCGCGCACATATTTATCCGCGCACATATATGCGCCCTACCCTGTATATGCATGCACATATTTGTGCGCACACATATTTATGCGCCCTACCCTGTATATGCATGTGCATATTTATGCGCGCACATATTTATGCGCGCACATATTTATGCGCACTACCCTGTATATGCACGCACATATTTGTGCGCGCACATATTTATGCGCCCTACCCTGTATATGCGTGTGCATATTTATGCGCGCACATATTTATGCGCACTACCTTGTATATGCATGCACATTTTTATGCGCGCACATATTTATGTGCGCACATATTTATGCGCCCTACCCTGTATATGCGCGCACCTATTTATGCGCGCACCTATTTATGCGCGCACCTATTTATGCGCGCACCTATTTATGCGCGCACCTATTTATGCGCGCACCTATTTATGTGCCCTACCCTTTATATGCGCCCTACCCTGAATACGCGCACACATATTTATGCGCGCACATATAAATGCGCCCTAACCTGTATGCACGCACATATATATTTATGCGTGCACATATTTATGCATGCACATATTTATGCGCCCTACTCTGTATATGCGCGCACACATTTATGCGCCCTACCTTGTATATGCACGCGCATATTTTTGTGCGCACATATTTATGCGCGCACATATTTATGCGCCCTACCCTGTATATGCGCGCACATATTTATGCGCTGTACCCTGTATATGCGCGCACATATATATATGCGCGCACATATTTATGCGCACTACCCTGTACATGCACGCACATATTTATGCGCGCACATATTTATGCGCCCTACTCTGTATATGCTCACATATTTATGTGCCCTACCCTGTATATGCGCGTGCATATTTATGCGCGCACATATTTATGCGCCCTACTCTGTATATGTGCTCACATTTTTATCCGCGCACATATTTATGCGCTCATATATATATGCGCCCTACCCTGAATATGTGCCCTACCCTGTATACGCGCACACATATATGCGCCCTACCCTGTATGCGCCCTTCTCTGTATATGTGCGCACATTTTATGCGCGCACATATTTATGCGCGCACATATATATGCGCCCTACCCTGAATATGCGCCCTACCCTGTATATGCGCCCTACCCTGTACATGCGTGCACATATTTATGCGCGCACACATTTATGCGCGCACATATTTATGTGCCCTACCCTGTATATGAGCGCACATATTTATGCGCGCACATATTTATGCGCCCTACCCTGTATATGCGCGCACATATTTATCCGCGCACATATTTATGTGCGCACATATATGCGCCCTACCCTGTATATGCGTACACATATTTGTGCGCGCACATATTTATGCGCCCTACCCTGTATATGCATGTGCATATTTATGCGCGCACATATTTATGCGCACTACTCTGTATATGCACGCACATATTTGTGCGCGCACATATTTATGCGCCCTACCCTGTATATGCGTGTGCATATTTATGCGTGCACATATTTATGCGCACTACCTTGTATATGCATGCACATTTTTATGCGCGCACATATTTATGCGCGCACATATCTATGTGCGCACATATTTATGCGCCCTACCCTGTATATGCGCGCACCTATTTATGCGCGCACCTATTTATGCGCGCACCTATTTATGTGCCCTACCCTTTATATGCGCCCTACCCTGAATACGCGCACACATATTTATGCGCGCACATATAAATGCGCCCTAACCTGTATGCACGCACATATATATTTATGCATGCACATATTTATGCGCCCTACTCTGTATATGCGCGCACACATTTATGCGCCCTACCTTGTATATGCACGCGCATATTTTTGTGCGCACATATTTATGCGCGCACATATTTATGCGCCCTACCCTGTATATGCGCGCACATATTTATGCGCTGTACCCTGTATATGCGCGCACATATATATATGCGCGCACATATTTATGCGCACTACCCTGTTCATGCACGCACATATTTATGCGCGCACATATTTATGCGCCCTACTCTGTATATGTGCTCACATTTTTATGCGCGCACATATTTATGCGCGCACATATACAGTCCTATGAAAAAGTTTGGGCACCCCTATTAATCTTAATTATTTTTAGTTCTAAATATTTTGGTATTTGCAACAGCCATTTCAGTTTGATATATCTAATAACTGATGGACACAGTAATATTTCAGGATTGAAATGAGGTTTATTGTACTAACAGAAAATGTGCAATATGCATTAAACCAAAATTTGACCGGTGCAAAAGTATGGGCACCTCAACAGAAAAGTGACATTAATATTTAGTAGATCCTCCTTTTGCAAAGATAACAGCCTCTAGTCGCTTCCTGTAGCTTTTAATCAGTTCCTGGATCCTGGATGAAGGTATTTTGGACAAACAATTCAAGTTCAGTTAAGTTAGATGGTCGCCGAGCATGGACAGCCCGCTTCAAATCATCCCACAGATGTTCAATGATATTCAGGTCTGGGGACTGGGATGGCCATTCCAGAACATTGTAATTGTTCCTCTGCATGAATGCCTGAGTCGATTTGGAGCAGTGTTTTGGATCATTGTGCATATTGCACATTTTCTGTTAGTACAATAAACCTCATTTCAATCCTGAAATATTACTGTGTCCATCAGTTATTAGATATATCAAACTGAAATGGCTGTTGCAAACACCAAAATATTTAGAACAAAAAATGATTAAGATTAATAGGGGTGCCCAAACTTTTTCATAGGACTGTATATGCGCCCTACCCTGAATATGTGCCCTACCCTGCATACGCGCACATATATTTATGCGCGCACATATATATGCGCCCTACCCTGTATGCGCCCTACTCTGTATATGCGCACATTTTTATGTGCGCACATATTTATGCGCGCACATATATATGCGCCCTACCCTGAATATGCGCCCTACCCTGTATATGCGCCCTACCCTGTACATGCGTGCACATATTTATGCGCGCACACATTTATGCACGCACACATTTATGTGCCCTACCCTGTATATGAGCGCACATATTTATGCGCGCACATATTTATGCGCCCTACTCTGTATATGCGCGCACATATTTATCCGCGCACATATTTATGTGCGCACATATATGCGCACTACCCTGTATATGCGCGCACATATTTGTGCGCGCACATATTTATGCGCCCTACCCTGTATATGCGTGTGCATATTTATGCGCGCACATATTTATGCGCACTACCCTGTATATGCACGCACATTTTTATGCGCGCACATATTTATGCGCCCTACCCTGTATATGCGCGTGCGTATTTATGCGCGCACATATTTATGCGCGCACATATTAATGCGCACTACCCTGTATATGCGCGCACATATTTATGCGCGCACATATTTATGCGCCCTACCCTGTATATGCGCGCACCTATTTATGCGCGCACCTATTTATGTGCGCACATATTTATGCTCGCACATATTTATGCGCGCACATATATATGCGCCCTAACCTGTATGCGCGCACATATTTATGCGCGCACATATTAATGCGCCCTACTCTGTATATGCGCGCACATATTTATCCGCGCACATATTTATGTGCGCACATATATGCGCACTACCCTGTATATGCGCGCACATATTTGTGCGCGCACATATTTATGCGCCCTACCCTGTATATGCGTGTGCATATTTATGCGCGCACATATTTATGCGCACTACCCTGTATATGCACGCACATTTTTATGCGCGCACATATTTATGCGCCCTACCCTGTATATGCGCGTGCGTATTTATGCGCGCACATATTTATGCGCGCACATATTAATGCGCACTACCCTGTATATGCGCGCACATATTTATGCGCGCACATATTTATGCGCCCTACCCTGTATATGCGCGCACCTATTTATGCGCGCACCTATTTATGTGCGCACATATTTATGCTCGCACATATTTATGCGCGCACATATATATGCGCCCTAACCTGTATGCGCGCACATATTTATGCGCGCACATATTAATGCGCACTACCCTGTATATGCGCGCACATATTTATGCATGCACATATTTATGCGCCCTACCCTGTATTTGCGCACACATATTTATGCGCGCACATATTTATGCGCCCTACCCTGTATATGCGCGCACATATTTATGGATTAGATACGTGTATGTGAACACAGTACCTCACTTTGGAGGATTAGATGCATGTCTCTTCACACAGTACCACAAGCCAGAGAATTAGATACGCGTCACACAAACCACATACAAAATACACCAGTGCAAAACTGGACAATTCTTATGGGGCCACAACACAAACATAAAATGTTATATACCCGTGCGAAGCCGGGTCCTCCCTCATATATATATATATATATATATATATATATATATATATATATATATCATAGAATCATACAGTGTGGCTGATCTTTGTAATGTTTCTTTAATAACAAGCCATTGGATGATACTATAGAATGAAAGCTCTTGAGGTCACTGGAAGCTTGAGGAATCCCCTTTCCATTTCCATTGACAGTCACTTCCTGATCACTTAATTATTTGTTTTGCCTCTAAATCTAAATGCAACAAATCACAAATTAAGATAATCTGCAACAGTCATTAAACAAAGAGATGAAAGTGTAAGATACAAAGTATGTTGTAAACAGACACATTCATTACGGCGATGCCTTCATTATAGACGATCCATATCTGATGTGTTATTACAATTAACAGATATTCAGTGCAGGGACCGTGAACGGCTCATTGTATATCATACTTCACACTGGTGCTCAGTGAATGCTCCGCCACCGCTCCACTCCATACATGTATAGACTTTTCTTCCAAGCATCTGCTCTACACCCACAGACTTTACTGACTGAATGTGCAGCATTTATTTTAAAACAACCAGAATGTAGCTGATTATTCTGTTTCAGAGCCCAAAAACCAAATAAACAGATATACAAAATGTACTATCTATCTATCTATCTATCTATCTATCTATCTATCTATCTATCTATCTATCTATCTATCTATCTCCTATCTATCTATCTATCTATCTATCTATCTATCTCCT
Organism: Leptodactylus fuscus; assembly: GCF_031893055.1. Lineage (NCBI taxonomy): Eukaryota > Metazoa > Chordata > Amphibia > Anura > Leptodactylidae > Leptodactylus > Leptodactylus fuscus. The sequence goes on from NC_134272.1 coordinate 79,720,188, forward strand.
ATCTATCTATCTATCTATCTATCTATCTATCTCCTATCTATCTATCTATCTATCTATCTATCTATCTATCTATCTATCTATCTATCTATCTCCTATCTATCTATCTATCTATCTATCTATCTCCTATCTATCTATCTATCTATCTATCTCCTATCTATGTATCTATTATCTATCTATCTATCTATCTATCTATCTATCTATCTCCTATCTATCTATCCAGGGCCGGCTCCAGGTTTTTATGGGCCCTTGGGCGACAGAGCCTCAGTGGGCCCCCTTGTAAAGGAGGTGGGGGAGTCGAGACACTGTGTGTTGCAGATGAAGCGAGTGACGTCACGCAGGAGTGTGGCGTCACCAACGCCATACCTCCCAATTTTTAAAGAATAGAAAGAGGGGCAAAATGTGCGGCGCGGCAAATTTGGCTCCACCCACGTATGTTGAGTCTGCCCATTCTCATTAATTTATCATGTGCTCCCACACAGTATAATCCTCCTACAGTTACCCGTAAATTATATGCCCCCCTCCATCTATCCCCCAGTTTCATATACACCCTTCCTCTGCCCCCAGTTTCATGTCCCCCCTCCATCTCTGTCCCCAGTTTCATCACGTTCTCCCCCTTCATCTGCCCACAGTTTCATGTCCCCCGTCTCTGCCCCAGTGTCATGCTGTTCCACCCCCCCATCTGCCCCAGTGTCATGCCGTTCCCCCCCCCTCCATCTCTGTCCCCAGTTTCATGCCATTCTCTCCCCACCCCCTCCATCTTCCCCAGTGTCATGCCGTTCCCCCTCTCCCCTTCATTTGCCCCCCCGCAGTTTCATTGGGCCCCCTCCATCTCTGTCCACAATGTCATGCCATTCCCCCCTCCCCTTCATTTGCCCCCCCCAGTTTCATTGGGCCCCCTCCATCTCTGTCCCAGTTTCATGCCATTCTCTCCCCACCCCCTTCATCTTCCCCAGTGTCATACCGTTCCCCATCCCCTCCCCTTCATTTGCCCCCCAGTTTCATGGGCCCCCTTCATTATGTTCCACCTTAATAATTAATACAAAAAAAAACACACTTACACTCACCTTCCATCGCTCCCCCGACACTCCTCTCTCCGCTCTCACTCCATTCACATAGGCGATTAAAGCAGGAGCTGTGTGTGAGCTCAGCTCCTGCTTTAAAGCTGCGGCCCTACTTGCGTCTGTAGGTGCGATGTGATGACGTCATCATGCCTACACACACACAGCCACAGCTTTAAAGCAGGAGCTGATCTCACACACAGCTCCTGCTTTAATCGCTTATGTATTTAATTCAGCTCATCGGCGTCCGTCGGACGCCGATGAGCTGATATCGGGACAGGCAAGTGCTGGGGCGGGCAAGTGCCGGGGGGCCCCCAGAGGCTCTGACGGCACTTGACGCCGGCCCTGTATCTATCTATGTATCTATCTATCTCCTATCTATCTATCTATCTATCTATCTATCTATCTATCTATCTATGAGAAATCCAGAGGGAATAAATTACCAACTATCCAAAGCTTAGGGGGTATCTTGCTGATTGGTGAATGTCCCACCACTGATACCAGTAAGCATTCATCTGTCTCTGATGGTCCCCATTCAAATGAATGTAGTGGCACATGTCATATGTTTAGGTACTCTAGATGGAATTGGAGTGAAAACACTCGATTCTCAAGATTGGATGTCCCCACCAATGAGCAACTTATCTATCCCTTTAAGGATTTTGGAGAAACATATGAAGCTGAGCTGGATATGGTAAGGGAAGCTTATGGGGGCAGTTATAGGGATGCAATATTCATTGGAAAGTATAAAATGTTCAGATGGTCGACCATTAATATTCAGCCCGGGATACTTTCCAGTTGTGGGTGGGACAGATCTTACTAATTGTACAATATTATCTAGTTGTCTATTATTACAGTACAATACCCCTGCTGTACATGCAGGTGGAGGACCTCTTTAAGTCCCGGTGATCTTACTTCTCTGTGCAGTACACAGCTTTTCTATAGCTCTAATAAGAACATTCCCGGCCAAGGACTTGGGTCCTGCACCTACAGCACAACACAATGCTCTGCACAAGATGAAAAGAAATACAATTCTGTAAGATCTGCGCAATCCCATGAAATATGAATGAGGTTATTGTAGTTTAGGATTCATCGCTACCCAGACTCACAGCCAGCATTAACATAAGTCAATGGACCATCTGTTGCTGTCAGCGCTGCTACTAAAGGAGTTGATTTGTGGAACTCAGTTCATGAATCATAAATTTCTGTCTTTGACAATTTTATTAAAATAAATAAATAATTGATCAAATTACAAAAATTAATGCAAATTGACTTGCAGAATTTTTTGTAATTTTATTTCTCTTTTATTATTAATATTTTCGGAATGATGTCATAAGACACAAAGTCAATGGAAAGTATCTGTGAGAGTCAATATCACGAGCAAAATGGTTGCCTATGAGGTGGAGGCGGTATCACTAGTTGTCCTGGAAAGGGTTAAGTTCTGCCATGCTCTTCCATATAAAAGTGCATTTCCTAATTTTTAGCTTCCTGTTTGCCTTCACAACTATAATATGACCTGTAGATACCTAATAAGTGGACGGGTCACTGCCTCCAGCAAGATCAACATACTCATCTCCTGCTGTTTCTCATTTTGAACTAGGTTTGCGGACTACACAGAGTTTTATTCCCACCTGGGGCATATACAGAAATCATAATTCCCATTCCTGCAAAATGTAGTGTGAAAAGACCCCCTAATATAATAATTGTTCATGGGTGTCCACAATGGAGCATAATACTGTGTGCAAGGGCCACTGTGGGGCATAATAGTGTATACAGGGGCCACTATGGGGCATAATACTGTGTGCAGGAGTCACCATGGGGCATAATACTGTGTGCAGGGGTCACTATGGGGCATAATACTGTGTGCAAGGGCCACTAGGGGAATCATACTATGTGCAAGGGCCCCTAGGGGAATAATAGTGTGTGCAGGAGCCACTAGGGGAATAATACTGTGTGCAAGGGCCACTAGGGGAATAATACTGTGTGCAGGGGACACTATGGTGCATAATACTGTGTACAGGGGCCACTATGGGGCATAATACTGTTTGCAAGGGCCACTATGGGGCATAATGCTGTTTGCAAGGGCCACTAGGGGAAATAATACTATGTGCAAGGGCCACTAGGGGAATAATACTATGTGCAAGGGCCACTAGGGGAATAATACTGTGTGCAGGAGCCACTAGGGGAATAATACTGTGTGCAGGGGCCACTAGGGGAGTAATACTGTGTGCAAGGACCAATACGGGAATAATACTGTGTGCAGGGGCCACTAGGGTAATAATACTATGTGCAAGGGCCACTAGGGGAATAATACTATGTGCAAGGGCCACTAGGGGAATAATACTGTGTGCAGGAGCCACTAGGGGAATAATACTGTGTGCAGGGGCCACTAGGGGAATACTACTGTGTGCAAGGACCAATACGGGAATAATACTGTGTGCAGGGGCCACTAGGGTAATAATGTTGTGTGCAGGGGCCACTAGGGGAAATAATACTGCGTTCAAGGGCCACTAGGGGGATAACACTGTGTGCAGGAGCCACTATGGGGGATAATATTGTGTTCAGGGGCTGCTAGGGGAATAATACTGTATGCAAGGGCCACAAGGGGAATAATACTGTGTGCAGGGGCCACTAGGGGAAATAACGGTGTGCAGGGGCAACTATGGGGCATAATAGTGCGTGCAGGAATGCGGGGGGAGGGGGAGGTTGTTGGTCGGGGTCTTTGGTGTGGGTCGAGGGGGAGAGACTTTGTCAAAAGTTCACCATGGGGCCCCGCCATTCCTAGTTACACCACTGCTGAGGCAGATCTTGATCATGATGGCAGCAGCAGGAGATGAGTGTGCTGATCCTGCAGGAGGCAGTGACCTCTCCATGCATATGGTTATCAATGAGACAAGTCACTATATGAGAAACTTATAAAGACACACTAAATCCTAAAAATTAGGAAATGTGCTATGGAATGGCAGAGCTGAGCAGGATACCTAGTGATGCCGCCTGCGTCTATGCAAGCCAAAAATTTAAGTAAGTGTCCATTGTGTTTGCAGCCGGTCCCTCTTTGCTTGTGACAATGACCCTCACAGATCTGTTCCATGCACTTTGTGACTGTCGACATGATAATGATGGCGGCTGCCATCATCCTCTTCATCAGTGTCACATTCTTCGGGTGCGATGAGCTCCGGTAACAATCTCAAGCACTTTTTTGCACATTTTATTCTCCAGCTATGAGCGGACATGTTTCTTCACGTCAACAGCTCCAGATAACTGGATATATTTAAACACGGCCGGCATGCTGGCTGATAACGCTCTACAGTTATATATCTATCTAGACGCTTGTTTAAGAAGGTGCAACTGGCAGCAAGAATTTCACGATACCCTTCTCAACCTTAGAGACATAACTGTGAGGAGTAACTAGTCGTCCTCCCAGGTAGACTCATGACAGCTGCGCCTGGTTTAGAGACACTTCTCGTCACTTTTTTTCAGACCTCCATTAGGACTCCACCTAATAGACTCTGGGATGTGACGTATTCACGTCCGGTTTTATCCAAACAAATTCGGACCGAAACGTAAAACTGGATATAAGTAGATGAAGTAGAGAGACAGATTGACCCCAAAATTATCACAGACTCCATTTGCTATTGAAGTTATAGTTTTTATAAGACCCGCAAAAAAAGCAAACATTGGCGGTCTCTTCAACTCATCAGGTTGGTGCTGATTGTATGTGCACTTGATAAAGTGGAGGTTATTCCCCGAAATGCGTTGCGCCTTGTTATTGTTTAATAAAGAGACCTGGTTTTCCATGTACGCATTGTTTGGACTTTCACTTTTCACCTGTGAGCGCAACTGATTCATTTTCTCCATGGATACCGTGTCCGTTTTTTCATCTGATAGAATTCATAAGGTCTGGAGAACCCCTTTAATCCAGACCCCTTAATTATTCCAGGTCCCATTCAAAGGTTTCATAAGTACTACCCCCACTTAATATATTGCCCCCTCAAGTATCTCCCACACAATGCCCCCTATGTGACCATTCAATGACTATATTACACACTTGCCTAACCCAATTTCCCCAAATAGCTAGACTATAGGGGTATGTCCTTTCAGGGTTTGACCTCCAGATGTATCTAGTCAATGGGCGGTCTGGATCCAGTTAAATAAGTTGGGCAGAAATAGAACCAAAGTTGTATCTGGGCTAGGGTTGAGCCGATCTTGAGATTTCAGGACTGTTTTTAAAATCCGAATTCCGATCGTTTTCCAGCTCGTGAAATTTGCTCGATCTCCACTCAGGATCCGATCTTTCCTGATCCCAATCACTCAATCCTAGTCAATGCTTCTCTATGGGAAAAGTCACTTTTAGGGTTGAGCCGATCTTAAGATTTCAAAATCTGATTTCTGATCATTTTCCAGCCGATCCCGATCTTGAAATCTTGGGATCTGATCTTTCCAGATCCACTAGGGGACATAATACTGTGTGCAAGGGCCACTAGGGGAATAATACTATATGCAAGGGCCGCTAGGGGAATAATACTGTGTGCAAGGGCCACTAGGGGAATAATACTGTGTGCAGGGGCCACTAGGGGGATAATACTATGTGTAAGGGCCACTAGGGGAATAATACTGTGTGCAGGGGCCGCTAGGTGAATAATACTGTGTGCAAGGGCCACTAGGGGTATAATACTGTGTGCAGGGGCCACTAAGGGACATAATACTGTGTGCAGGGGCCGCTAGGTGAATAATACTGTGTGCAGGGGACACTATGGGAGATAATACTGTGTGCAGGGGCCACTAAGGGACATAATACTGTGTGCAGGGGCCACTATGGGACATAATACTGTGTGCAGGGGCCACTATGGGACATAATACTGTGTGCAGGGGCCACTATGGGACATAATATTGTGTGCAGGAGCCACAAGGGGAATAATGCTGTGTGCAGGGGCCACTAGGGGAAATAATATTGTGTTCAAGGGCCACTAGAGGAATAACACTGTGTGCAGGGGCCACTATGGGGCATAATACTGTGTGAAGGGGCAAATAAGAGGTATAATAGTGCGTGCAGAAATGCAGGGGGGGGGGTAGTCGGTTGGGGTCTTCGGTGTCGGTCAACCATGGGGCCCCGCCATTCCTAGTTACACCGCTGCTCAGGCAGATCTTGATCATGATGGCAGCATGATTTCCCGATCACGATCTTGAAATTTGCTCGATTGCTGATCGGGATCCGATCTTTCCAGATCCCGATCGCTCAACCCTAATATGGGCACGAGCTGCAATACCAGACACAACCCATGGATATGAGAGGCGCTGTTTTGGATAGAAACCATTCCCACTTTCCCAATTTCTGTACACGTCTTAAGTATTTAATCTGAGTTTGAAATCAATATTTTGCCAATAATCTTCGCAGCGACATTGACAGGATGCCGCTTGTTCTGTTCTCATTGTCTCGCAATTGTAAAATGAATAATTCAGAATATTCTTGAGTATTTTTTAAAAAATAAGAGCGGCTTTAAAACGAAAGCCTAGAAAATAACAGGCACTGGCAATCTTCCATATAAAGTCACTCGCTGCAGGTGCCGGGAATGACAAGCAGATCCGCTACCTTTAACTCCCCCTTTCATATCTGTTTCTCAGTGTGTGGGTCGCTAAAATGAGCAGTTTAATTACAGAGACGCTGCCGCAAGTGTCAGACACAATTACGTAACTATTTGACTGGAAACCTGAAGACTTTACCATGGCTACAAGAACAGGGCAACTTCCAAGACTGGTTTCTCAAAAAAAAAGTAAGACGATGATTTGTTTCTTAATAGGACTTTCCCACTCTGACTGTGTTTCCTCCTATTCATAGGATCAGAGTTTGATTTTCAGATCACGAGGACCCCACCGGTCATTACAATGAAGGGGTTTTGTCCCCCATTCTGCATGGAGCTGTGGTCAGAATCGCGAATGCGCTGCTCCATGGTAAAAATTTTCCATCTGGGCTGTCTGACCTCCACCCATCTGTGTAAGGATATCTATGGATAGTGGATAACTTTTTAAGATGGAAATACACAGAGAACAAGAAAACTAAGAAAGCTACAATGTATTATTAGATTCTAGAGATGGGTGAACCGCTTCGGCATGACCCAGGTCTGGCCCAAATGTTGCAAATTGTTGGTTTTTTAACTCAATCGAAAAATTGGGGGTTCATATTGGACAAATTAAAATGGCCTTCATTCTGGTAAATTTTTATACCAGGGAGGTCACCCCATATTTGTGGGAGTCCTCCATACATTTTAGGAGAGTTGGCAAGTACATATTCTATGTGTGTATGTGTGGATTGGCCACTAGGGTTGAGCGATCGGGATCGGAAAAGATCGGATTTCGATCGGCGATCGAGTAAATTTCATGATCGCGATCGGAATTCCGACCCGATCTTTTCCAGCGGGATCGAAATCGGAGGTTATCTCAAGATCAGCTCAACCCTAAAAGTGACTTTTCCCATAGAGAAGCATTGACTAGGGTTGAGGATCGGGTTAGGAAAAGATCGGATTGATCGAGCAAATTTCAGGATCGAGATCGGCTGGAAAATGATCGGAAATCGGATTTTAAAATTGATCTTGAAATCTCAAGATCGGCTCAACCCTATTGGCCACAGTACAACTTGGAGGTTGTCCAGAGACACCTGAGGCCCAGTTCACATCTGAGTTCGGGTTTCCATTTGGGGAGTCCACTTGGGGACCCCTCCAAATGGAAACCTATACGCATTGAAAAGCATTTATGTAAAGGAAACCTGCGGACCCCATCTACGGTGGAATTTCCATTCGGGGAGTCCATTTGGGAACCCCCCGAAAGAAACCTAAACACATTAAAAATCGGTTACCTAAACGAAACCCACAGACTTCATAGACTATAATGGGGTCCATGTGGTTTCCGCACAGAATATGCGGAGAGAAAAGTCCTGCAAGCTGCTCTTTTCTCTCTGCATTTTTCATGTGGAAACCACATGGACCCCATTATAGTCTATGGAGTCTGCGGGTTTCCTTTAGGTAACTGATTTTTAATGCGTACAGGTTTCCATTCAGAGGGTCCCAAAACGGACTCCCCGAATGGAAACCCGGATGTAGATGTGAATCGGGCCTCAGGTTTACTACGGCTCTGGACAATTTGTGGCTATCGATAGGGTAAGTCTTCAGTATATGATATTTTAGATCCAAAGCTATAGTATAGGATGGAGAGTAATGGAACCAGAGCTGCAGCCCCATCGACTGTATAGTGGTGGCACAGAGGTACTGCAACTCAGCTCCAAAACTTGACTAGGATTAGATTGTATCTACTATAGCTTCCAGTGTAACAAAATCCACATATCTGTGCGGGGACTGATTGTCAGACCGTCACCAATAAATTAATGATGACCTATCCTGTTGCTTAGATCACTGGTATCAAAAATTACATATGGGGCAGAAACCCCCTTTAAGCTGCAATATGATGGAGCTGTTCTTGGAAATAAACGTAGCCCTTTACTCATAAACACATTGGATTTTGCTGTACATGTGATCCATATCTGTAACCTTCAGGAGAACACTTACTTTATGTTTCAGCCTCACCTTATATAATTTGCAACGACATAAGTCTTGAGATAGAAGTGAAGGAAAGCTAAGCCTTGCACTTGATGCATTTTCTCTTGCAGAGTGGTTACTTGATGTACAGTATAAATCTTTCCCCAGCAGGGGGCTGGCACTGTGCTGAGCTGTATCTCTTACCCTGATATACTGTAATACAGGATATTAAGAAAAATTGTACCAATATCAACAGTTTCTATAGCAACCTGCCACATTCTTCTATGTACAGCGCCTTGTCCCCTGGTCTATACCGTGTAAGATGAATAATTAACTGGCCGTGATTGTAATTTGTGAGATATCCTCGTCATGCGGAAGATACGGATATATAGATAGTTCTTTGTTATCTTCATTGTGACGGCCTGTTACTATGTGCTTTATGTTCTCGGGTAGTTTTGATTCCTTTATAATTGAAATAAATTGCATGAGCTTAGGAAGGTTTTGTGATGATCATATTGAGACTCTTGCAATTTTTCAAGGGTATTAGCTCGTGAAATTAAAGCTATTTTTTGCATTAGAGAAACATTAAACCTAGAAATAAAAGGCAAGACATAGAGTTTTTCACTTTTTGCATTATCCTGGTTTAGTAGGAATCCTGCACAGGGGTTAATCTTCTGTAGATCTGCTCCATCTTTGGCTGGTTGAGGGGCAGAACTCTGCAAATGATATTTGGGCACAACAGGGAGGCTCCTGCTTCAGCCAGTTGTCTATAGCCAGTCACAGGAAAGCTCCTGCTCCAGCCATTTCTCTATAGCCAGTCACAGGAAAGCTCCTGCTCCAGCCATTTCTCTATAGCCAGTCACAGGAAGGCTCCTGCTCCAGCCATTTCTCTATAGCCAGTCACAGGAAAGCTCCTGCTCCAGCCATTTCTCTATAGCCAGTCACAGGGAGGCTCCTGCTCTGGCCAGTTGTCTTTAGCCAGTCACAGGAAAGCTCCTGCTCCAGCCATTTCTCTATAGCCAGTCACAGGAAAGCTCCTGCTCTGGCCAGTTGTCTTTAGCCAGTCACAGGAAAGCTCCTGCTCCAGCCATTTCTCTATAGCCAGTCACAGGAAAGCTCCTGCTCCAGTCATTTCTCTATAGCCAGTCACAGGAAAGCTCCTGCTCCAGTCATTTCTCTATAGCCAGTCACAGGGAGGCTCCTGCTCCAGCCATTTCTCTATAGCCAGTCACAGGGAGGCTCCTGCTCCAGCCATTTCTCTATAGCCAGTCACAGGAAAGCTCCTGCTCCAGCCATTTCTCTATAGCCAGTCACAGGAAAGCTCCTGCTCCAGCCATTTCTCTATAGCCAGTCACAGGAAAGCTCCTGCTCCAGCCATTTCTCTATAGCCAGTCACAGGAAGGCTCCTGCTCCAGCCATTTCTCTATAGCCAGTCACAGGAAAGCTCCTGCTCCAGCCATTTCTCTATAGCCAGTCACAGGGAGGCTCCTGCTCTGGCCAGTTGTCTTTAGCCAGTCACAGGAAAGCTCCTGCTCCAGCCATTTCTCTATAGCCAGTCACAGGAAAGCTCCTGCTCTGGCCAGTTGTCTTTAGCCAGTCACAGGAAAGCTCCTGCTCCAGCCATTTCTCTATAGCCAGTCACAGGAAAGCTCCTGCTCCAGCCATTTCTCTATAGCCAGTCACAGGAAGGCTCCTGCTCCAGCCATTTCTCTATAGCCAGTCACAGGAAAGCTCCTGCTCCAGCCATTTCTCTATAGCCAGTCACAGGAAAGCTCCTGCTCCAGTCATTTCTCTATAGCCAGTCACAGGAAAGCTCCTGCTCCAGCCATTTCTCTATAGCCAGTCACAGGAAAGCTCCTGCTCCAGCCATTTCTCTATAGCCAGTCACAGGGAGGCTCCTGCTCTGGCCAGTTGTCTTTAGCCAGTCACAGGAAGGCTCCTGCTTCAGCCAGTTGTCTATAGCCAGTCACAGGAAAGCTCCTGCTCCAGCCATTTCTCTATAGCCAGTCACAGGAAAGCTCCTGCTCCAGTCATTTCTCTATAGCCAGTCACAGGGAGGCTCCTGCTCCAGCCATTTCTCTATAGCCAGTCACAGGAAAGCTCCTGCTCCAGCCATTTCTCTATAGCCAGTCACAGGAAGGCTCCTGCTCCAGCCATTTCTCTATAGCCAGTCACAGGAAAGCTCCTGCTCCAGCCATTTCTCTATAGCCAGTCACAGGGAGGCTCCTGCTCTGGCCAGTTGTCTTTAGCCAGTCACAGGAAAGCTCCTGCTCCAGCCATTTCTCTATAGCCAGTCACAGGAAAGCTCCTGCTCTGGCCAGTTGTCTTTAGCCAGTCACAGGAAAGCTCCTGCTCCAGCCATTTCTCTATAGCCAGTCACAGGAAAGCTCCTGCTCCAGCCATTTCTCTATAGCCAGTCACAGGAAGGCTCCTGCTCCAGCCATTTCTCTATAGCCAGTCACAGGAAGGTTCCTGCTCCAGCCATTTCTCTATAGCCAGTCACAGGAAAGCTCCTGCTCCAGTCATTTCTCTATAGCCAGTCACAGGAAAGCTCCTGCTCCAGCCATTTCTCTATAGCCAGTCACAGGAAAGCTCCTGCTCCAGTCATTTCTCTATAGCCAGTCACAGGAAAGCTCCTGCTCCAGTCATTTCTCTATAGCCAGTCACAGGGAGGCTCCTGCTCCAGCCATTTCTCTATAGCCAGTCACAGGGAGGCTCCTGCTCCAGCCATTTCTCTATAGCCAGTCAAAGGAAAGCTCCTGCTCCAGCCATTTCTCTATAGCCAGTCACAGGAAAGCTCCTGCTCCAGCCATTTCTCTATAGCCAGTCACAGGAAAGCTCCTGCTCCAGCCATTTCTCTATAGCCAGTCACAGGAAAGCTCCTGCTCCAGCCATTTCTCTATAGCCAGTCACAGGAAAGCTCCTGCTCCAGCCATTTCTCTATAGCCAGTCACAGGAAGGCTCCTGCTCCAGCCATTTCTCTATAGCCAGTCACAGGAAAGCTCCTGCTCCAGCCATTTCTCTATAGCCAGTCACAGGGAGGCTCCTGCTCTGGCCAGTTGTCTTTAGCCAGTCACAGGAAAGCTCCTGCTCCAGCCATTTCTCTATAGCCAGTCACAGGAAAGCTCCTGCTCTGGCCAGTTGTCTTTAGCCAGTCACAGGAAAGCTCCTGCTCCAGCCATTTCTCTATAGCCAGTCACAGGAAAGCTCCTGCTCCAGCCATTTCTCTATAGCCAGTCACAGGAAAGCTCCTGCTCCAGTCATTTCTCTATAGCCAGTCACAGGGAGGCTCCTGCTCCAGCCATTTCTCTATAGCCAGTCACAGGAAAGCTCCTGCTCCAGCCATTTCTCTATAGCCAGTCACAGGAAAGCTCCTGCTCCAGTCATTTCTCTATAGCCAGTCACAGGGAGGCTCCTGCTCCAGCCATTTCTCTATAGCCAGTCACAGGAAAGCTCCTGCTCCAGCCATTTCTCTATAGCCAGTCACAGGAAGGCTCCTGCTCCAGCCATTTCTCTATAGCCAGTCACAGGAAAGCTCCTGCTCCAGCCATTTCTCTATAGCCAGTCACAGGGAGGCTCCTGCTCTGGCCAGTTGTCTTTAGCCAGTCACAGGAAAGCTCCTGCTCCAGCCATTTCTCTATAGCCAGTCACAGGAAAGCTCCTGCTCTGGCCAGTTGTCTTTAGCCAGTCACAGGAAAGCTCCTGCTCCAGCCATTTCTCTATAGCCAGTCACAGGAAAGCTCCTGCTCCAGCCATTTCTCTATAGCCAGTCACAGGAAGGCTCCTGCTCCAGCCATTTCTCTATAGCCAGTCACAGGAAAGCTCCTGCTCCAGCCATTTCTCTATAGCCAGTCACAGGAAAGCTCCTGCTCCAGTCATTTCTCTATAGCCAGTCACAGGAAAGCTCCTGCTCCAGCCATTTCTCTATAGCCAGTCACAGGAAAGCTCCTGCTCCAGTCATTTCTCTATAGCCAGTCACAGGAAAGCTCCTGCTCCAGTCATTTCTCTATAGCCAGTCACAGGGAGGCTCCTGCTCCAGCCATTTCTCTATAGCCAGTCACAGGGAGGCTCCTGCTCCAGCCATTTCTCTATAGCCAGTCACAGGAAAGCTCCTGCTCCAGCCATTTCTCTATAGCCAGTCACAGGAAAGCTCCTGCTCCAGCCATTTCTCTATAGCCAGTCACAGGAAAGCTCCTGCTCCAGCCATTTCTCTATAGCCAGTCACAGGAAGGCTCCTGCTCCAGCCATTTCTCTATAGCCAGTCACAGGAAAGCTCCTGCTCCAGCCATTTCTCTATAGCCAGTCACAGGGAGGCTCCTGCTCTGGCCAGTTGTCTTTAGCCAGTCACAGGAAAGCTCCTGCTCCAGCCATTTCTCTATAGCCAGTCACAGGAAAGTTCCTGCTCTGGCCAGTTGTCTTTAGCCAGTCACAGGAAAGCTCCTGCTCCAGCCATTTCTCTATAGCCAGTCACAGGAAAGCTCCTGCTCCAGCCATTTCTCTATAGCCAGTCACAGGAAGGCTCCTGCTCCAGCCATTTCTCTATAGCCAGTCACAGGAAAGCTCCTGCTCCAGCCATTTCTCTATAGCCAGTCACAGGAAAGCTCCTGCTCCAGTCATTTCTCTATAGCCAGTCACAGGAAAGCTCCTGCTCCAGCCATTTCTCTATAGCCAGTCACAGGAAAGCTCCTGCTCCAGCCATTTCTCTATAGCCAGTCACAGGGAGGCTCCTGCTCTGGCCAGTTGTCTTTAGCCAGTCACAGGAAGGCTCCTGCTTCAGCCAGTTGTCTATAGCCAGTCACAGGAAAGCTCCTGCTCCAGCCATTTCTCTATAGCCAGTCACAGGAAAGCTCCTGCTCCAGTCATTTCTCTATAGCCAGTCACAGGGAGGCTCCTGCTCCAGCCATTTCTCTATAGCCAGTCACAGAAAAGCTCCTGCTCCAGTCATTTCTCTATAGCCAGTCACAGGGAGGCTCCTGCTCCAGCCATTTCTCTATAGCCAGTCACAGGAAAGCTCCTGCTCCAGCCATTTCTCTATAGCCAGTCACAGGGAGTCTCCTGCTCCAGCCATTTCTCTATAGCCAGTCACAGGAAAGCTCCTGCTCCAGTCATTTCTCTATAGCCAGTCACAGGGAGGCTCCTGCTCTGGCCAGTTGTCTTTAGCCAGTCACAGGGAGGCTCCTGCTCCATCCACTTGTCTATAGCCAGTCTCAGGGAGGCTCCTGGTCCTGCCCAGCCAGTTGTCTATATCTAGTCACAGGGAGGCTACTGCTCCAGCCAGTTGTTTATAGCCAGTCACAGGAAGGCTCCTGCTCTGGCCAGTTGTCTTTAGCCAGTCACAGGGAGGCTCCTGCTCCATCCACTTGTCTATAGCCAGTCTCAGGGAGGCTCCTGGTCCTGCCCAGCCAGTTGTCTATATCTAGTCACAGGGAGGCTACTGCTCCAGCCAGTTGTTTATAGCCAGTCACAGGAAGGCTCCTGGTCCTTCTCCAGCCACTTGTCTATAGCCAGTCACAGGGAGACTCCTGCTCCTGCTCCAGCCAGTTGTCTTCAGACAGTCACAGGATAATGAAGCACAAGAAAAGGACATAGCTGATCTCCTGAACATTGGGAGAAGAGTTCTTGATGCTTGTGCCATCTAGAATAATGGGATATTTTATGTGGTGCTCTCTAAGGGAGTGTTCACAAAAATAAATTTGACGCTATATTTAACACAGAATCCACCTCAAAATCTGTTTCAAATTCCACCTGAAATCTTCCTCCCAATCATTTAAATGAGAGGCAGTCGCTAAATAAATAAGGACCCTGCTCATTCTTCAGCCTGGGAACTCCCATTGAAATAAATGACAGGTGGAAAATACACTTTTCCCGTCAATGTGGAATTTGGAGAAGGATAGATCAAAGAATTTGACATGGAATTTACCAAAGTCTGATTGAGGAATTTAGAAATTGTCCCTGTCCCAAAAAGGCAACATACAGGGGCTCTCTTCTTCAAATTCAGATTCATATTCAGCGTCAAAATCTGCTTCAAATTCAGCATCAAAATCCACGTTGGTTTTTGATAAGAAGGAAAAACCCCATCAGATTGAGTATTCCTGTATGAAGGAAGCTGAGCATACTGTAGTATGGTGAATTTCTCATGTGCACCAGTGTCGATGGTGTCCATGGTGGAAATTCTCGTATGATGACTAATTTGTGTAATTTTCTATGTTTATTACTCCTCATTCATATAAGGCGTTTATTACTTCCTGGCAGAATAATTCAGAAATATAATATTCCAAGATTCTAAATTAAAGCCTCGACATGAATGAATCTGCCGGCCCCTTAAGGTCGAGATACGGTTCTACACATAGGAAAATAATGAGGCACGAACCAATGAACCAACAAACCGTCCAAACTCCTTGAACCAGGAGAGTGAGTCACAGCCCTAATTGTGGCCCTTTGGGTCTTTCGCTTTATTTATAGCAGTTTTATCCCCTACGTGTTGTCACAGGAGGTTAAAGCTCTGTACACAAGCAACACTTAATCAATGTCCACAGAATAGCAGAGCGGAGATAGACGTCACAATACCGGGAAATGCTCTGAACAATACAAGCATAAAGCTGGATATTGGAGGAGGACTGAGAACGTTTTGGGTCCCCGAGCAATACGGGTTATTGGCCCCTTACCAGCCACATACTTTATTTAATATCAGTTACTAATTACTTCTTTATGTTCTGCTTTCAATTAAAGGAGTGAAAACAGACTCGGCTTCGTTTTCTGTGTAACTGAGCTCAAGGTTGCCTAATTCTTTTGTTGTTTGTGATTTGTCATGAGTGGGCTCTCGGTGGCTGGAGTCTTCTCCATTGATACGATTCTACTCCTCAGGGCTGGTGTAGTAACAAGGGGGTCTAGAATGTGTATGTTGGTGGTAGTAGCAGGCTCCCTCGGAGCACACCCTATGGTGAACTATCCTTCCTGCTGGGGGTTGGGGTGCTCAAGGTGATTGCAATGAAATTAAAGCACTGTCAAAAAGTTTACAATAGGCTCAGCAAAGTATCTATCCTATAGCTTGAAACATAATCTTTCAGAGAATTTGACCCACATAAGCTTAAGACTGGAGCAACGAGGTAAATATGGTCCTCCAGTGGTCAACAGGTCTCCTTTGTCCATGCCCTTGAAGTTTTAAGATTTGAAAAGTCTACATCATTCTTTCAGTTCTTCAAAAAATTACCAACAAGGTCCAACTATGGGGGGTAGGTCTCAATGTTGCCAAGCTTGACCTAAAAACTGTGTCAGTAGGAGGTCATCTTTATTTTCTCCTCTCCAATTCCCTAACTGACAATCACTCTGAAATCTCTGCTGAACCCATCTTTCTCCTCCAGTACTGGTTGCAGTTGACTGAAGTATTAAATTACAGGGGTCTGTAGAAGTCTACAGAGAGGAAAAGGGTAAAAAGGGGCGGAGTGAGAGACAAACAAGGAGAGGCACAGGTGAACAGAATCTGCTGGAGCTGGCAGTACTTTTACTATCTCACACCATGCGCTTTTTTCATACCAATAGTGGTCAATGTTTTTCTATAATGTCCCAAATGGTGCTGCTGCTTCTGAGTGAGTGGGCTAGAGAGTTAGGAAGCAAAACCTTGTTTTCTCCGTGTGTTATCTATAGGAGACATTAAAGCAGCTAGTCATCATCCACCATCTCAGGGATAAGAGAGATGGAGCCCGCAGAGGGAAGAACTACTAGAAAAGCAGAATACAAATTCATATGGTGTCAGAAATAGTGTTGCTCTTTATATACTTTGCACATACATGGCCGCTTATACTGCAAGGCAATCCAAAAAGTTAGACATACTTAAAAATTTAAGCAAGCTCTGAGTAAAGTTTTCCACTTTCCGCCATTGTTACCTACAGTCTGGAATATGATGCTCTTACGAGTGACTTCAAAACCCTGTTCCAAGGCTGTCTGGATTTGCGGAAAGGAAATAAAATTTTCAAGTGTAACTTGTGCGCTGCATCATAAGAGGATTTTCTAAATATTGCTTTTTCTGTTACCGTCTGGTAAGAATAAGTATATTCCAATGTTCTTTCTAACCTGGACATTTATGTGCTTCAGATTTCAGCCAGCTTGTGTCAAGTGACTTTGAAATTACCGAGCCTGGAAGATGTTATCTGCTGCTCGGAGGTTTCTGTAGTCAGGGCATGTCGTGCCACCAAATGGATTTAGTAAATACAAACTACAAGAATTTCTGTTACTAGACGTCTTTAGATGTTAATTCTCTACGCAATAATAAGAATTTGTCACCTGAATTCCTTGCCACAATTAAAGATGGATGAACCTCGTGAATATTCAAAAAGTTCATCCTCCAGTTTTGTTTCAAATTGAACTTCCCCTTTCTACAAAGACCACGTTGGAATAGCTTTTGGAAAGGTTATTCTTCTCCTACCTTTCTTTTACTGATCCGCACTGCCGTTCCTTAGAATTTTCTTTATATTCTTCATGCAAATGAGTCTTCAGAAAGCACAGATGGTGTCCTCTGTGCTTACCGAAGATGCTCCAGCGTCGTCTGTCTTCTTCTGCCGGCAGCTCTACATCACGTCATCAGGCGGCAGAGCCGACTGCGCATGTTCGTTCGGCCATTTTCCTGTGGCCTCTTACACGAGCATCTGTTTGGCCACAGGAAAATTGCCAGACATCGACAGAAGAATAGAGATGAGCGAGTAGTATTAGATCGAGTAGGTATTCGATCGAACACTACGGTATTTGAAATACTCGTACTCGATCGAGTACCACTCGCTATTCGAATGTAAAAGTTCGATGCAGAACCAGCATTGATTGGCTGAATGCTATACAGTCGGCCAATCAACGCTGGTTCTTCTCCTACCTTTAGAAGTCTTCTCCGTGCAGCTTCCCCGCGGCGTCTTCCGGCTCTTCATTCACTCTGCCAGGCATCGGGCCTGGGCAGAGCCGACTGCGCATGTCCGCTTGTAGTGCGGGTATGCGCAGTCGGCTCTGCCCAGGCCCGATGTCTGGCAGAGTGAATGAACAGCCAGAAGACGCCGCGGGGACGCTGCAAGGAGAAGACTGCTCTGAGGATCCAGCCCGACCCTCACTCTTGGTCTTGGTAAGTATAATTTGATCGAATGTTGCCTACCCCTGAAACGAGCATTTTCCCCCATAGACTATAATAGGGTTCGATATTCGATTCGAGTAGTCGAATATTGAGGGACTACTCAAAACGAATATCGAACCTCGAACATTTTACTGTTCGCTCATCTCTATAGAAGAAGTCAGAGGCGTCGCTGGAGCATCTTCGGTGAGCACAGGGGAGAACCCAGAGTACGGGCAACGAACCCCTAAGTTTCAAGTTCAAGAAAAACCCAAATCTTTTTGAAAATTTGAGTAAGATCCAGTTTGATCTAAATCGGTTCACTCATTCTTAGTAATGAACCCGAGTCTCTTGCTACAACGTATTTGCATGCATATGGTTTAGGTCTATTTATAACCAAATGGATCACTATCTGGTCAATGTACGACAGAAAAGGACTTGAGATAAACTAGATTTTAGCCCTCAATGCCAGGTTGCTGCACTGACAGCTGATTATTTTACTATATAAGAGTATAGATTTGGTTGCAGTAATATCACGAGTGTCACTGTTCCTCGAAATAAAGCAGACCCTTCTTCGCTAATCCTGGATCATCCTTTCAATGTTGAACCTTTCACCATGGATCTATCATCTGTGTGACTGCCAGCTGGGGATCAGGAACGTCTCTCCGCTCTATGCAAATTGGTCAATGTTTGGTGTTTTGTGCATTTTTCTGGATCACCTGGGATTTTTAACTTCAAAAGGTCAAAATTAAAGGGGACTTATTGTAAAAAAAAAATAAATGTACATGCCAAAGTGACATGTCAGAAGCTTTGATCAATGAGGTCCAAGTCTCAGAATCCTACTGATCGCTAGCATAAACGGGCCGAAGTGCTCAGGTACAGACGGCGCCCCCTTCATTTTTGCCCTGTTCTGAGATTCCAGCAGATTAACTCCTTACATACATCAGTCACAGCTTCCTCTCTCACCATGTGTTTCAACGTCTTAAAAAAATTTGTATACATATAGAACATATTGAATGCCAAAATTGTTGTATTTTTGATCTCCTTTTCTCCCCAAAAATGGAATCCAAAAGTGTTGAATGTGCCAGAAAATGGTACTGGTAAAATCTACTGCTTATCCCTCATAATACAAACCTTTACCCAGCCCCAAGTACTTCAGACCCCAAATGCAAGTCACATGGGGGTATCTAGTACTGAATTTGAGAGTTAACTGCTGTGAAAAAATGGAACTGCTGTGGTCTGATCTTAGACTCCGCCTCCTCACAGACGAGGCTCCGGCAGAACCAGCGTTGATTGGCCAAATGCTGTACACTGGCCAGTCAACGCTGGTCAATTCATTCCTATGAGAAAAAGTAAGCTCCCTCGTAACAGCAAGCTGCCAGCTCTCCCGACTAGCAAGGACGAGCCTGCTGCAGAACCAGCGTTGATTTGCCGAATGCTATACACTGTATATTATTCGGCCAATCAACGCTGCTTCTGAATCGAATATTTACTGCAAATAGCGAGTAGTATTCAATCAAGTACAAATATTTCGAATACCGTAGTATTCTATTGAATACCTACTCGATCGAATACTACTCGCTCATCTCTGGCCATAACCTAACGTTGCCGATCAATTTTTAGGAATCTGATTTACAAGGAATATACAACCCCCCTCAGTCCTGTTACACAGACCTTGGCTTCAAGAGGACGCTGCGGAATTTGTTTAGACTTTTACGTACCAGAGATAGCATCGAGAGGCGCCTCAGAACTCAGCGTGACACCTCCATACTTACCGCACTTGACCTGATTTAAATTTACACACTCCAGATTTACTTTGTTACCTCTATGGGGGAAAGTGACATCTGAAAAGATAGAAGACGTAAGTTTTGAAGGTGAGAACTGAGGCATTCATCATGTCAGGAAGAAGATGATATTTGTCATTCAGACACATCATTAAACTGTGAAACTCTCTCTGGCAGAGTGTCATACTTAAGTGACAAAATTGCTGCTGTGGGGTATACACCGTACACACTGCTTGTTTGAAAGGATTTTTTTTATAAACCATTGGCACACGTTCAGATTCTTTATAAGGATCACAGGGGAATTAGTTGCAGGAAAAAAATTATATTTCAAAGTTCCAGTTTTTAGGAGTTTTCAGTCTTGACGTGAAGGTTGGAGGAGAGACATGGGTTGGGAATATTAACTTTGCTCTCACAAGAGCCTACCCTGTTCTTTAAGGAGGTTGTCTAGTGCATTTTTATCGATGACCTATCCTTAGGGATGAGTAATCTAGTTCGTAAGGAGCTGGGTTCGCAATTCATTTTCCAAAAATTTAGGATTAAGGAAAATTTGGGAGGTGTGGACAAAATAAGAAACACGGATACTCACCTCTCCTGGGCAACGGTCTTTACAGAAAGACCCTTGCAATCTCTTGGAGCCTCTAGTACATTTTTATTGATGACCTATCCAACAGAGGAGAGTGGTCAAGTTCGTAAGGAGCTGGATGGGTTCGCATTTCATTTTCCAAAAATTTTGGATTAAGGCAAATTCTGGAGGCCAGGGGTAGTGTGGACAAAATAAAAAACAAACAAACAAACACTGATACTCACCTCTCCTGGGTATCCATCTTTACCAACAGGCCCTTGCAACCTCTTGGAGAATCTTCAAGTATCTACTCTAACATTGCAGGTCCTGGGTTCACCATTGAAGACAGTGATTGGGCCTCAGCAGTCATGTGGGAGCTAGGGTTGAGCGATCGGAATCATAGAAGATCGGATGCCGATTGGCGAACGAGCAAATTTCACGATCGGGATTGGCTGGAAAATGATCGGAAATCGGATTTTGAAATCTCAAGATTGGCTCAACCCTAAAAGTGACTTTTCCCATAGAGAAGCAATGACTAGGGTTGAACGATCGAGATTGGGAAAGATCGGATTCCAATCGGCGATTGATCAAATTTCACAATCGGGATTGGCTGGAAAATGATCAGAAATCGGATTTTAAAATCGATCCTGAAATCTCAAGATCAGCTCAACCCTAATGGGATCTTCAATGATGACATTATGCTATGTTAAATAAAGTGTCATGGCATTGTAACCGGTGAAGCCCCATCACAGGTTTCAGCAATCGGAGAGGACATTGGAAGAGGCCGCAGGAGCCCACCAGGGGTTTCTCATTGATACATACTCTTGCATTGCAGCATCATGAAGTTGGCGCGCCCCATGTGACCACTGATGCCCAATCACAGGTCACATCAGTGACCCGGGGACATGTAATATCAACCAGGAGACTAAAAGAGGCAACATCAGTGTGAACCTCTCGTAAGATGGTTGGAGAAAATCTGTAAATGTAAAAATATTTATATTTGTAGAAATGTGTAACTTTAATTATCTATAAGTGGCTAAGTTTATGGGGAAAATCCCTTTAATAAAAGGCGGAGTTTTACTTTAAAATCTAAATTACTAGAAAAAATATGTTAAAAATGACAAATAATTGAGCTTCCTATGACAACCCAATAAAACATATAATATAGATGGTGTAGCGTAATATGTAAATTATAAAACATATGTAAAGCTATAAAACATTGAGGAGAGTTTTATTAGTCACACTGTCAAACAACCTACCTCTTCACCATGGTAACGTTCCATTTTGATTGACACATTAATTTAACATTCTACGTTTGATATGGATTCCATTATAAGAGTTAAATAAAGAAGTCAAAGTGTTACTTTTGGTTACGTCTTAAATACCTGGAAAGGGAAGAGGAGCAACATTGTCATCATTGGCTTTAAAGAAGACTTTCCATCACCTCCACCAACTCCAACTCTTTGCATCCTTCAATAGGTTCCATTTCACTGATTCCAAAACAGCATCCAAGTCTGTTCAGCTATTCCAAAGATATAAGCTCTTTAGTGTTGATGCAAATAAGATGGTAACACTGTGGTTCCTCTGGGGCGGGGTCTCTGTGTGCTGTATGTCATGCAATGTTACCACCCACTTGACTAGTAGATTCAAATTTACATTAAAATTATAAGGGCTTATATCTGTGAAATGGCTGAACTGGTTTGGATGAACAAAATACCAAAATGCTCAGGATGATAGTGCTGATCAGATGATGGAGGTCATTGGGCTTTTTCTACCTGGTGAGCAGATGCCTATAAGTATTAAATCAATTATGTCTCTATATACCCCTCTGTCAGTCTAGTCAGGGCTCGTTTCCACGATGTAACGCACCGCGCATTCAGACACGTATACACGTGTCAGAGTGTGAGCGCTCAAAACAGAACCCATTCATTTCAATGTGTGCCGACTCACGCACGCTACACATTGAAATCAATGGGCTTTTTTACCCTCTTTATGCACATCATAAACTGTTTATCTGGAGACTATCATGACACTATAGGACACTCTATGGGGGGTTTATTTAATTACTTGCTACATTTAATCACTATATGGTGGTATTATTTGGTCTGCATATCATTTGCACACTGTATGGTTACGTATAAGCGTTGTATGTCAGGCCAATAAGCCACAAAATTTGGCTACAATATAACCCATTACATCAATGTCATAAGATCTGAACCTAGATCACGCAAGCAATGTAATACCGTAAGTCCATAGCATACAATCCTATTAATATTATAAATGTGAAAGTTTGTGGGTTTGTGTGTTTGTGTGTTTGCATGTTTGGATGTTTGTTCCTCAATCACGGAAAAACCGCTCACCAATTTGGCTGAAATTTTCCACAAACATAGTCATTACACTCGATTAAACAATAGGCTACTTTTCGTCACAATAGCGCACATACGTTTGTTCCAGGACCCCCACAAAACCCAAACTCACACCACCATCTCTGCAATCTCACACACTTTGGACCATAGCAAGCCACAAAATTCATATTACCCTCTACAGCCTCGCCCCTAACCCCACACAATCACATATACATATACTTTACCACTTTGCCCCTCACCTTAACGATACTCCAGGAGGCTCTCTTCAACGCTCCGGAGCAGCCATGTTTGCCGACCCCCACCACTCTGACAATCCGCGACACCGCCCACCCATGTCAATACCCCTAGGAAGTCTAATAAATGCAAAAAAAAAAGTTTAAAAAAAGTTAAAAAAAAATAAAAAAAATAAATAAAAAGGATTAAAAATTCAAATCACTCCCCTTTCCCTAGAACACATATAAAAGTAGTTAAAAACTGTGAAACACATACATGTTAGGTATCCGCGCGTCCTAAATCGCCCACTCTACAAAGCTATACAAATATTTTTCCTGTTCGTTAAACGCCGTAGCGGGAAAAATGGTCAAAAGTGCCAAACCGCCATTTTTTCACTGTTTTGATTCTGATAAAAATTTGAATAAAAAGTGATCAAAGCAATAACATTTCCCGAAAATGGTAGAACTACAAAGTACACCCGGTCCCGCAAAAAAAGACGCCCTATACATCCACGTACACGGACGTATAAAAAAGTTACGGCTGTCGGAATATGGCGACTTTTCAAAAAATAATTTTTTAACACAGTTTTGGATTTTTTTTAAGGGGTCAAAATGTAAATAAATCCATATAAATTTGGTATCCCCGGAATTGTAACGAAGCACAGAATACAGGGGACATGTCATTTTGGTTGCACAGTGAACGCCGTAAAACCAAAGCCCGTAAGAAAGTCGCAGAAATGCATTTTTTCTTCAAATCCACCCCATTCTGAATTTTTTCCCTGCTTCCCAGTACATTATATAGAATAAATAATGGTGCCATCATGAAGAAAAATTTGCCCCAGGAAAAATTAAGACCTCATATGGCTCTGGGAGTGGAGAAATAAAAAAGTTATGGGGTTTAGAAGGAGGGGAGTCAAAAACGAAAATCAAAAAATGCCATCGGCGGGAAAGGGTTAACTTCAAATACTTCTGTCCCAAAGTCACTATGTAAAGTTTCTCACAACACCGTATATATAGCGGCTCTAATACAAATTAGCTTTAACACAAAAGTCTCACGTATTCTCTGAATTATAGCAAAAACAAGATACAAAGTTACATTTCATATCCCATACCTTATACACACTACGAAAACCTTACCCCCGCCTGTATATACCCACTGCTACAATCACCGCAGACAAAGTCGCGGGTACCAGCTAGTGACACATAAATACGGCCTATTCCTTGTATTCTGTATCTCCTATGTCTGCCCATTCAGGAGAGTCATGCGGGCAGTCTTTACGCCGTGTCTGTGCTGTGACCAGCAGGTGGCACAGAGAGTCCTGGTAATCGTCATTTTGCAGTAAATGATTCTTCGCCCATCTCGTCTTCACAATACACTATTATATATACCGTACTATTTACCTCCGCCCGAACCACAGAATTGCTGAGTTGTGTTAAGTTACTCACCGCACTCTACTAAAAATATCACGAGCCGCTCTTGAATCCGTCATACTTAATGCTATCAATATAATGAATTGTACACCCGATCAGACATCGCACTGACGGATCTCCGATGTACATTAGACGTCCCCGAGTTACTGGAAATGAACCGTCTGCGGTGTATTATTTTTATGTTACTTCGACAAGGTCTATCCATCCTTGTAACAGAAACAATCCGAGAAGAAAATCATTTACTGAAAGAGAAGCCACATCAGTTAAGTAAACCTCGGCTGAAAACGCCAAGATTTGCAACAATTTTACTCATTTTCATGCCCCGCGCGTCATCTTTATGTGATTTTTGTTTTTATAAATTGCCAGTAAGTTCTTCTGTAAAGTCAGATTTGGTAAATGCTTACATATCAGAGTTTGCGGAGGTTCCGATTTGCCTCTAGGGTCCGGTGTGAGGTCAGCAGCGGGCCGCAGGCTATTTAGGCCTCATTCTGGCCTTGGCCCACTGGTTATTTGTTTCACCGCGGCATCAGCTCTCCAGGGATTTTCTCCCTGCCTGTCTCCTGTCCCTGTTACTCCTGTATACTCTGCATGTGTAGGATCCGGCTTGCATTACAGACCTCTTCTTGGTGATTCGATTTGTCATCTTCCTGACCTTCTGTGCATGACCTTTGGCTTTCTCCTGATCTGCCTTATCTGGATCCTGCTTTGGCTCTTCCACAAACCTCCTGTGTATGACCCGGCTCCTGACTACGCTTCTGCCTCTACCTTCTGCTACCACTTGACCTCCTGTTACCCACTCGGCTTGATTGACTACGCTCTGGTTTTCCTCTGGAACCTGCTTGACCCCCCTGGGTTGCCATCCTGCCCTGTACATCTATTTCTCCGTGCGGACCTGCTCTCCTGAACTTCATCCACTGAGGTTAGTGTCTTGGTTTTTCTGGGTCCTCTTTACTTGGGGTTTGCTGGGTGTACAGCGCTCTCTGGGCGGCTGTGTCTCTGGGCCCCGGATTTTACCAACTCCAACTCCACCATCAGGAGCTCTGGCGAAGAACTCCGGGGTCTGGTTCCGCTCCACTTAGGAGAACGTGATATATTCAGGACTGTTTTTGCCTCGGTGCCTGGGGATTCTAGTTGCTCAAGACTCACGGTGATTATTGTTGCATCAGGTTCCTAACAGGCATCATCTCATGTCTCAGTTAGGGTTGAGCCGATCTGGAGATTTCAGGATCGTTTTTAAAATCTGATTTTCAATCATTTTCCAACCGATCTCGATCCTGATTGCGATTGTGAAATTTGCTCGATCGCCGATCAGGATACAATCTTTCCCAATCCCGATTGCTCAACCAAACCAATGGCCAGTAGCCAAGCATTGTGGGAACTAACGTGAGACCTCGATCCCGCTGAAAAAGATTGAGATTGGAATTCCGATCATGATTGTGAAATTTACTCGATCCCCCATCAGAATCTGATCTTTTCCAAGCCCAATCGCTCAACCCTAGTCTCAGTCTTTGTCCCCTGGCATTTTTGATGTACTCCAGTTCTTCCAGGTCAAGGGTGTTGACATCATCACCCAATGGCCACCATTGGGGCCTGGGACTGAGCCACCGCAGTCACATGGGCATCGATGTCATCACACCTTGACTTGAAATTTTAACATATTTGTGCCAGTTTTAATAGGTAGTTTCGATATGTAGTAGTAGGTAGTTTTGATTATGCATTCTATATGGTAACGTGTAGATGGTTAGAGATGAGCGAGTAGTATTTGATCGAGTAGGTATTCGATCGAGTATCACTCGCTATTCGAATGGAAAAGTTTGATGCAGAACCAGCATTGATTGGCCGAATGCTATACAGTCGGCCAGTCAACGCTGGTTCTTCTCCTACCTTTAGAAGTCTTCTCCGTGCAGCTTCCCCACTCTGAATTCACTTTGCCAGGCATCGGGCCTGGGCAGAGCCGACTGCGCATGTCCGCTTGTAGTGCGGGCATGCGCAGCCGGCTCTACCCAGGCCCGATGTCTGGCAGAGTGAATGAAGAGCCGGAAGACGCCGCGGGGACGCTGCACGGAGAAGACTGCTCGGAGGATCCAGCCCGACCCTCACTCGTGGACTTGGTAAGTATAATTTGATCGAATGTTGCCTACCCCTGAAACGAGCATTTTCCCCCTATAGACTATAATAGGGTTCGATATTCGATTCGAGTAGTCGAACATTGAGGGGCTACTCGAAACGAATATCGAACCTCGAACATTTTACTGTTTGCTCATCTCTATAGATGGTATCTGTAAAGCACTTCAGAATATGAATCACCATATAAGTATGCAAAATAAATAAATATGTAACAAATTTACATTTAATGACTTATACAATATTAATCATTGTTTAATACAGATACAAATAATCAGTCATTGTATTTTGTAGCCGGGGTGGGTCATATATTTCTGACTCCGACTAGACCCAAAACTGCCCCCATCTCTGACTCCTTCCAACTCCACAATGCCTCTTTGAATGGCTTTTCAATGGTTTTTGTTGCGTTGTTTGATAATATATCAGGAAGTTGTCAATGTCCATTAACCTCTGTACAGAACACACTGATACTCATGCTCAGCCATCATTTGGTTTCCTTACAAGGTTACGTGCAGGAACTAAATTCAGCCAGTTCCAGAGAAAATGTTCACAAAAATACACGTGGTAGACGATATCTAATGTACAAAGCAACACGCGACACCGCGGCTCATACATCGCAATGTTAAAAAACAACAACTCGGTCTACAAGGTCATTATTCTTCTTCCCTTCTTCCATTCTTCTCCATCCCTTTGCTCATCTGTTCCCATTGTTTGTTAAAAATAAGCAGAGAAAACAAATGGGGGAATGAAAAAAGGCAAAAAATAATGGTGTTTTTTCATGAACATGTAAAGCATGTGATAAATCTGTTTATGTTACATTCACTTCTAGGCAGAACAATCCAGCCAAATCCTTTAGTCTTGGTTTTTCAATTCAATGAATGTGAATCTGGAGGACATTCAAGTGAGCGCTCTGTGTGCTAAAAGATTATTAATCATCACTAAAGACCCAAATAAAAGGAAGAAGACATCGCTGGGATATGGAGTATGTATGTATGTATGTATGATAGATGGATGGATGGATGGATGGATGGATGGATGGATGGATGGATGGATGGATAGATAGATGGATAGATAGATAGGTAGATAGATAGATAGGAGATAGATAGATAGATAGATAGATAGATAGATAGATAGATAGATAGAAGGCTATGAGATAGATAGATAGATAGATAGATAGATAGTAAGGTTGAGGAAAAGATTGGATTCCGATCGGCGATTGAGTAAATTTCACAATCACGATCAGAATTCTGACCCGATCTTTTCCAATGGGATCGAGATTGGAGGTTATCTGAAGATCGGCTCAACCCTATAAGTGACTTTTCCCATAGAGAAGCATTGACTAGGGTTGAGGATCGGGATTGGAAAAGATCGGATTCCAATCGGTGATTGAGCAAATTTCGCGATCAAGATCGGGATCAAGATCGGCTGGAAAATGATCAGAAATGGTATTTTAAAATCGATCTTGAAATCTCAAGATCGGCTCAACCTTAATAGATAGATAGATAGATAGATAGATAGATAGATAGATAGATAGATAGATAGATAGAGGAATGGATGGTTGGATGGATGGACTGACAGACAGATAGATAGAGAGGTAGATAGATAGATAGATAGATAGATAGATAGATAGATAGATAGATAGATAGATAGATAGATAGATAGATAGACAATACACAGATAGAAGATAATCATTCCTATGATGAGACATCTACTATGATTCCATCAGGGACTCACACAAGGCAATACTTTATGCTCCACATAAGAAATCGTTGCGCCTAATTAAGACATAAAAGGTCATCCCTGCCAAGAAAACATGGAAATGCAAGTCTAAACTTCCAATAATTATCACAGACTTAGGAAAGGTTACTCATGAAGTCTCATTTATGGACTCCTTTGGCCCTGACCCCAATGGCTCGTAAGCTATTATAAAAGGTTTATGAGAATTCAGAAATGTTGAAATTACGGAAGAAAGACAATTAGTCGTCTCCTGTAAGCGCGGCCAGGAATCGGATCTATTGTTAGCTGTATCTATGCAAGGTGCGGAGTGGAAAGTCAGGCTGATGGCTCGATTCCAATGCTTGGTCCTGGCTTATCTGCATCGCTTTTAGGTTTCCCTTAAAAATTTCTAGAACTATTTTGGTACCAGCTCAGTCAAAGGTCTTAGTAAGCTGGAAAGTGTCTCGTGGCAGGTCATGGTCAACCCTTCATCTTCTGATGGTGCCGTAAGTTTCGATGTAGCGTTCTATGAAATGTTCCATTGAAATGGAAAAAATGGTAACATTTGCGTTAATTGACAAAAATAATCTATTAACCCTTCTGTTTCTGAAAGCAATCTTAGTTTGCAGGATTTTTTCACTCCTTTGCATATGAAAGCGGCAGATCAGAGATCTCATCTTCCTTGTTTCTTCTCGCATTTGCAGCTATTTAGCTACATTTAATACTTGACCCTTCTTGTCAATTGTCTCCATTTATTCTATGAAATTCTGCAAAAGTTTGCTATTCAGTATCGGCTGTATACATCATCTGCAGTCAATGTAAGAGGATACAAAGAACTCAATATGTCTGAGAAAGTTCAACATATTCAATCTTTCTATAGAAAGCAATGAGTGATGACTCCACAATAGCCCCGGAATGGCCAGACTTCTACCGCATACTGTACATTCCTATACTTATATATTATCCCTTTGTAAACCCCCTCCTATGGATACAGACAGGTTTGTATGGAAGCAATTACATGTCTCCAAAGCAAGTCAATGGAAAGTGAAGAGCAAACGGGAAGACTCCACTTGAATGTTAAGGAAACGCGTCTATAAGCTGAATATCTGGAAGATACATACGACGACTGCTCTATAATGCTGTTTAATGGAACCATTTAATGCTCTGCTGCAAATTACTGTCCGCGGCGGTTGTATCACAGAATCCAGGAGGAGTAGGACTCTCATAGTGGGTATCCATACAAAAATAGCAAATACATTATAAGTCTTATATTTATACACATACATAGGAAATCAAAAGGCACAATTTAAAAAAAAAAAAAATTCTATCCATTCTCATACTTGTTTTGCAAATATTCATAATGTTCGTCCACCAGATTAATTTTGCTTTCATGGTACTATGGGGTCTTTTCGTAAGGGAAGGTGCAGCAAAAAATATATACACCGACACTCACCTTCCATTGCCTTTCCTGGGCTACGTTGTGATGTCTGAAGCTCTAGTGCAGTCCTCTTCAGTTTCCAGTCTCTTCTTGACTCGTTGGTGAGGGCCAGGGGTCTGCTGAGACCTGTGATTGGTCCTCAGTGGTCACATGGTGGGCTCCTATCCATTAACCTTTGACGCAAGTATCATAAATTTGACTGTAGAGGCCCAATCACAGGTCTTAGCCTTCTCCGGGTCCCTGTAATGTCATCAAGGAGGTTGGAAGTGGATGGAGTGCTAGTTACTGGGAAGGAGTTTATCTGAGGTTTTTATGTTGTCCACCCATCCACGGTTCCTGTTTTTATATGGTGATTCGTGGGGTGGGGAACCCAAAAATTTTTGGGAAAACATAAATGAATTAAACTAACATCCTAACAGTGGCATAACTACTACCGTAGCAGCAGAGGCAGCTGCCATACGGCCCGGGACATTAGGGGCCCGGTAACAGCCGTTACCGCTGCTATCATTATACTCGGGGGTATTTTTAGTATAATGATCGGCGGACCGGGAGAGTTAAGAAACATAAAAAAACACTGTTACTTACCTCTCCACGATCTGGGCAGGCTTCAGTCTAGTCATCTGACGTCTGCGTCCCGGGTCATGTGACGTCTGACGTCATTAAAAATGGACTACTTCGGAGGCCGACAGCGTAGGAGCCGGGAGATAGGTGAGTAACAGAGGTTTTTTTTATGTTTTTCTTCCCCTTGGGTCTCCGATTATTATACTATGGGGTCTGAAAAGAACCCAGAGTATAATAATTGTTTATGGGTGTCCACAGTGGGACATAATACTGTGTGCAGGGGTCACTATGGGGGATAATACTGTGTGCAGGGGCCACTATGGGGGATAATACTGTGTGTAGGGGCCACTATGGGGATAATACTGTGTGTAGGGGCCACTATGGGAATAATACTGTGTACAGGGGCCACTATGGGGGATAATACTGTATGCAGGGGTCACTATGGGGGATAATACTGTGTGCAGGGGCCACTATGGGGGATAATACTGTGTGTAGGGGCCACTATGGGTGATAATACTGTGTGTAGGGGCCACTATGGGGATAATACTGTGTACAGGGGCCACTATGGGGGATAATACTGTGTGTAGGGGCCACTATGGGTGATAATACTGTGTGTAGGGGCCACTATGGTGGATAACACAGTGTACAGGGGCCACTATGGGGAATAATACTGTGTGCAGGGGCCACTAAGGGACTTAATACTGTGTGCAGGGGCCACTATGGGGTACAATACTGTGTGCAGGGGCCGCTATGGGGCATAATACTGTGTGCAGGGGTCACTATGGGACATAATACTGTGTGCAGGGGCCGCTATGGGGCATAATACTGTGTGCAGGGGCCACTATGGGACATAATAGAGCGCGCAGGAATGCGTAGGAGGGGGTCAGTCGAGGCCTTCGGCGTTGGTGTCGGTTGGGAAGGGGAGGCCCCATGTCAAAAGTTCGCCACGGGGCCCCGCCATTCCTAGTTACGCCACTGCATCCTAAGATTCTTGGAAAATTAATAATGACCCTGGCTTGCTATGATCTGGTTTGGCTATCGCATTATAGTAAATTTTAAGATCTGCATATGTGTCACAATAGCTAGAATTTGGCCAAAGAGTCCGATTTCTGAATCTGAGTCTGAATTCAGTTTAATACAATCTTGTGCTAAAACACTTGACAGGCTGTAATTCACAACACAACCACTGGGTGGCCATACATAGATGGTTATTAGAGATGAGCGAACAGTGTTCTATCGAACTCATGTTCGATCGGATATTAGGCTGTTCGGCATGTTCGAATCGAATCGAACACCGCGTGGTAAAGTGCGCCATTACTCGATTCCCCTCCCACCTTCCCTGGCGCCTTTTTTGCTCCAATAACAGCGCAGGGTAGGTGGGACAGGAACTACGACACCGGTGACGTTGAGAAAAGTAGGCAAAACCCATTGGCTGCCGAAAACATGTGACCTCTAATTTAAAAGAACAGCGCCGCCCAGGTTCGCGTCATTCTGAGCTTGCAATTCACCGAGGACGGAGGTTTCCGTCCAGCTAGCTAGGGCTTAGATTCTGGGTAGGCAGGGACAGGCTAGGATAGGAAGGAGAAGACAACCAACAGCTCTTATAAGAGCTAAATTCCAGGGAGAAGCTTGTCAGTGTAACGTGGCACTGACGGGCTCAATCGCCGCAACCCAGCTTTCCCAGGATCCTGAATGGAATACACTGTCAGTGTATTCCCGTATACCCGATATATACCCCCGATACCCGTTCCAACGGTGTGCCCCCCCACCTTCACCCCAGAAATACCCTGCAAGTCCCCTAGCAATAGAATTGGGGCTATATACACCCACTATTTTTGCTACTGCCATATAGTGCCATTGTCTGACTGGGAATTCAAAGAATATATTGGGCTTACATATAACTTCAATTCCAGGGAGAAGCTTGTCAGTGTAACGTGGCACTGACGGGCTCAATCGCCGCAACCCAGCTTTCCCAGGATCCTGAATGGAACACACTGACAGTGTATTCCCGTATACCCCATATATACACCCCAAATCACCGTTCCAACGGTGTGCCCCCCCACCTTCACCTCAGAAATACCCTGCAAGTCCCCTAGCAATAGAATTGGGGCTATATACACCCACAATTTTTGCTACTGGTATATAGTGCCATTGTCTGACTGGGAATTCAAAGAATATATTGGGGTTACGTGCACCCACAATTTTTGCTACTGGTATATAGTGCCATTGTCTGACTGGGAATTCAAAGAATATATTGGGGTTACGTGCACCCACAATTTTTGCTACTGGTATATAGTGCCATTGTCTGACTGGGAATTAAAAGAATATATGGGGGTTACGTGCACCCACAATTTTTGCTACTGCTATACAGTGCCATTGTCTCACTGGGAATTCAAAGAATATATGGGGGTTATGTGCACCCACAATTTTTACTACTGGTATACAGTGCCATTGTCTCACTGGGAATTCAAAGAATATATTGGGGTTACGTGCACCCACAATTTTTACTACTGGTATACAGTGCCATTGTCTGACTGGGAATTCAAAGAATATATTGGGGTTATGTGCACCCACAATTTTTACTACTGGTATACAGTGCCATTGTCTGACTGGGAATTCAAAGAATATATTGGGGTTATGTGCACCCACAATTTTTGCTACTGGTATATAGTGCCATTGTCTGACTGGGAATTCAAAGAATATATTGGGGTTACGTGCACCCACAATTTTTACTACTGGTATACAGTGCCATTGTCTCACTGGGAATTCAAAGAATATATGGGGGTTACGTGCACCCACAATTTTTGCTACTGCTATACAGTGCCATTGTCTCACTGGGAATTCAAAGAATATATTGGGGTTATGTGCACCCACAATTTTTACTACTGGTATACAGTGCCATTGTCTGACTGGGAATTCAAAGAATATATTGGGGTTATGTGCACCCACAATTTTTGCTACTGCTATACAGTGCCATTGTCTCACTGGGAATTCAAAGAATATATTGGGGTTATGTGCACCCACAATTTTTACTACTGGTATACAGTGCCATTGTCTGACTGGGAATTCAAAGAATATATTGGGGTTATGTGCACCCACAATTTTTGCTACTGCTATACAGTGCCATTGTCTCACTGGGAATTCAAAGAATATATTGGGGTTACGTGCACCCACAATTTTTGCTACTGGTAGATAGTGCCATTGTCTCACTGGGAATTCCACAAATAATTTGGGGATTCATTCACCCTACATCTCAGGCTCTTGCCATATTCACCCAGGTTGTCAGTGCTGCACCAGCTCGTTCCCAGACAGCTCGGCCCGAAAAACACGTTACCTATATAGAGGATTTGGACAATGAAGACAACATGTTCTAAATCTAATGTCTGCACCTTCTCCAGAATTAAAATAAAGGCAGCGTTTAACTTTCAAATAGCACTGCACAAAGGAAGAGCTTATCAGCTTGTCTCATGACATGCTACTGAAAAGTGTCATTTGTGTATCTTAATGTAAATATAGTTGTATAAGCTTTTTGGGTTTTAGGCACTGCCAAGTTATTTATTACCACCCGCTCCCTAATAATGATGATGACGCCAAAGTCACTGTGGGTGTTCAGAGCTCACAGCTTTGGGTGACATTTGTCTTGCTCTCTGTCGGTACCAGCTGTCTTTTTGGATACCGTAAAGTTATGTTGACTTTATTAACAGCTATAGAAGCTTTAGCCAGGTTGTGACGGTGTGTAACCCTAACAACACTAAGTGGGATACACATTAATAGTCAGTCTATGTACGCTAAACGTATCACTGAAGTAATTTTTTTTCCCTCTCCCCTAATATAAGAAAGGAACAGACATTAGACCTAGACCGGGGTTCGAGGCTTGTAAAAATCCAGTATTATTTGTTCTTCATGATGTGAAATATGTGTTGAAAAGCAACCCAAGATGAAGTCAGCCATGTGTGCCAGTGTGTTACTTGGCATGCCTTTGCTGGCCCCAACTGTAAGGGTCACTCTCCATTTCCTCCATTTTCCACTCCCCTTCACACCATTTGTGGTGAAGCAATGGGATGCACTGAAGTGCACCCTCTAGCCTCGTGTGGGATAGGGACATCAGATGCCACTCCAACCCCCTCGTCTTCCTCCGCCAGCCAACGGTGCGAAGATGAGAGGAGTGTGCTCTGAATGTTTTCTGCCTAGCAGAGGCTAGTTCTCACTTACGAAAATGGCCCCACTTTGACCTGTATATCAGGCACAATGGTGTAGGTTTCAAAGAAACATGGCACCAACAAGTTGGAAAACGTGGGCCATGCGTGGACTGTGTTTGAGTCTGGCAAGCTCCAGATCTGCTACCAGGTTCCAGCCATTATCACAGGCGCAAAAATGCCAGGCCCCAGGTGTAGCAGGGAAAAAAAATGCCATCTCAGCCAGGATGGCATCCCTGACCTCGGAGGCACTGTGCTGTCTGTCCCCCAAGCTGATCAGTTTCAGCACGGCCTGCTGACATCTCCCCATGCCAGTGTTACAGTGTTTTCCGCTAGTAGCTGGGGTGGAGGTTGCAGCTTCGTAGGGTTTCAGTCTACTCCTGCCATGAATTTTGGCCAGGGAGAGGAGATAGGCCACCCCAGTTTGCACCCGGGGAACAGACTCCACCACATTCACCCTGCCTGTCATTAAAGATAAGCACTGCAGCATCCCTGACCACAGGCGCTTGTCCATGTGTCGGTGGTCAAGTGGACCTTGCAGCAAAGCGCAGAGCTCTGGGCCCGACTGATGTTATGGGACACATGCAGGCGCAAGGCAGAGACAGCACACCAAGAGAAGTAGTAACGGCTAGGCCCAGCATAGGGAGGTGCCCCAGCTGCCATCTGCTGACGGAAGGCCTGGGTCTCCAGAAGCATAAACAAACACCAACATCTCCAGGGCCAGCAGTTTATCGATGAGGCTGTTAAAGGCTTGTGCATGGAGGTGGGTTGTGTTGTACTTCTGCCTGCAATGATAAGCTTGGGAAATGTGGAGTGGCTGGGAAGAGGCGCATGATGGTGCAGGCCAAAAGGGCGCATGAGGGTGAACTCCCCAATGTGTCAGAGATAGGTGTGTAGGTGTCCTTGCATCATATACTTGCACCATATTTGGCTTTGGAAGTTAATTTTGTGCCAAAAAGTGGTTAAGACAGCGATCCCTCAGCTACTCCCGTTACACTGTCTATTGAAGTTACCATCTGTGGAAGTGGACCACCATTTCTAAGATCCCAAAGGAAGCAGGCAAGAGATGTGCAGTTCAGAAAAAAAGATGAGAAAATAAGTGTAGGCTGTAGAGCACAGAGGGATCGGAGAGGACAGAGCTGGTGTCGGCCAGGTATTCCCACAACATGCGCCTATACTTGTCCCTCCTGGTGACACTAGGCCCCTGAGTGGCAGTAATTTGTCCAGGGGGGCCATTAACGTGTTCCAGACCTAGGAATAAGTCTTCCAACAGGGTAGAGTTTTGCATGCCTTTGCTTCTACCCACTGTTTTTGCTGCTTAGCTTCCCTCCACATCTACACTGCTTTCACCCCTAAACATCACCCCAGTTTATGCCTTTGCTTCTACCCTTTTTTTTTGTTGAATTAGCTTCCCTCCACATCTACACTGCTTTAGCCCCTAAACATCACCCCAGTTTATGCCTTTGCTTCTACCCTGTTTTTTTTTGTTGAATTAGCTTCCCTCCACATCTACACTGCTTTAGCCCCTAAACATCACCCCAGTTTATGCCTTTGCTTCTACCCTTTTTTTTCTGTTGAATTAGCTTCCCTCCACATCTACACTGCTTTAGCCCCTAGACATCACCCCTGTCCATATGGGGTCGGTGGCCTCGTCATCCACCAACTCCTCTTCCAATTGCGCACTGCCCCCTTACTGCAAACCGCACATGACCACAGCTTGCCTTGATGGCAACTGTGTCTCATGATCCCCACTTAGGTCCAGACAAGTCGGTGGCGGGTCCAAAACCCCAAAATTGGAAGGAAATGGCAGATGCTGCAGTATTTCTAACACCTGTTCCTGGTGCTCGGGCCTGGTCTGTGTTGTACCCTGCACCCTGCTTAACGCAGCTGCCATATCCGAAGTTGTGCTGAGCGCATGCTAATGTTTTGTGTCCAGTGCAATGGATGGGATGGGATTTCACATAAGTCTGCCACCCATGGCCACTCATGGTTGAGCAACTGAGGGAGTTGACTTTGACGAACCCGAGGGTTTTGGAGTTGGAACTACATCAAAGGTCTGTGCTGCTCACACACTCTGCTCAACACATGATATGTTTAGTGCCAGCAGTGTGGAGACGTCGCACAACAGCCGTTGTTCCAGCAGGTACAGGCGTTGTAGGAGTGCATAGAGGCTAGCAGCGGCAACTATAGACTTTAAAAACTATCCGCACAAGCGCCACACTTTCACCAGTAGCTCAGGAACATTGGGGTACCTTTTTCAAAAGATTAGCAGCAATGAGTTAAAAACGTGGCCCAGGCATGGAATATGTTGCAGGCTGCCAAGCTACAGAGCCAATCCCAGGTTACGGCCATTATCACACATGACAACATGCCTGGGCCCAGGTGCAGTGGCAAAAACTACATTGCCGTCTCATCGAGGATGGCATGACTCACTTTGTAGGCAGTGTGCTGTCTGGCCCCCAAGCTGATGAGCTTCAGCACGGCCCGCTGACGTCTCCCCACACCAGTGTTGCAGCGTTTCCAGCTCGTAGCTGGGGTCAATTTAACAGCGGAGGAGGGTGGTGTTTCAGCCCTCCTCCCAGGAATGTTTTGTGGGGAGACAAGTCAGGAAAATTCTTGAAACGGGAGAGTTTTGCATCTTTGCCCTTGCTGCCTATGGACATCCCTTTGCCTCTAGCCACCATTTTCCCTGCTTTGCTTGCCTCCACATCCACACTGCTTTTGCCCCTAGACATCACCCCAGTCCATGCCTTAGCTTGTACCCCCAGTTTTTCCTGCTTAGCTTGCCTCCACATCCACACTGCTTTTGTCCCTAGACATCACCCCAGTCCATGCCTTAGCTTGTACCCCCAGTTTTTCCTGCTTAGCTTGCCTCCACATCCACACTGCTTTTGCCCCTAGACATCATCCCTATCCATGCCTCTGCCCCTAGCCATAACTCTGCCACCCCTGGAAACTCATGGTGCAGAAACTTTGGTTGCTGACTTTGAGGAACCCTTGGGTTTTGTAGATGGAACTCCATCAAAGGTCTGTGCAGCTCACACACCCTGCTCAAGATATGGTATTGTAGGGTTTCAGCGTGTGTGAATGACGGACAACAGCCTGTGTTTGGACAGATGTAGGCCTTGCTAGAGTGTTTTTAGGCTAGCAGCGACTCCTGTGCACTTGCAAAAGTGGGCGCACAAGCGCCGCATTTTCAACAGTAGCTTCGGTACATTTGGGTATGTTTTTAAAAAACTTTGCACCACTAGGTTAGACGTGGGCCAAACATGGAACGTGTTGGAGGCTGGCAAGCTCCAGAGCCGCTACCAGGTTCCAGCCATTATCACAGGCGTAAAAATGCCAGGCCCCAGGTGTAGCAGGGAAAAAAAAATGCCATCTCAGCCAGGATGGCATCCCTGACCTCGGAGGCACTGTGCTGTCTGTCCCCCAAGCTGATCAGTTTCAGCACGGCCTGCTGACATCTCCCCATGCCAGTGTTACAGTGTTTTTCGCTAGTAGCTGGGGTGGAGGTTGCAGCTTCGTAGGGTTTCAGTCTACTCCTGCCATGAATTTTGGCCAGGGAGAGGAGATAGGCCACCTCAGTTTGCACCCGGGGAACAGACTCCACCACATTCACCCTGCCTGTCATTAAAGATAAGCACTGCAGCATCCCTGACCACAGGCGCTTGTCCATGTGTCGGTGGTCAAGTGGACCTTGCAGCAAAGCGCGGAACTAAGGGTCCACCTGATGTTGAGTGACACGTGCTGGTGCAAGGCGGGGACGCCACACCGGGAGAAGTTGAGACGGCTAGGGACGGCATAGTGAGGTGCCACAGTTGCCATCAGGTCCGGGAAGGCGGGAGTTTCAACAAGCCGGAACGCCAACCTCTCCTGGGCCAGCAGTTTAGCGATGTTGGCGTTCTAGGCTTGCGTGGGTGGGTGGTTAGCGGTGTATTTCTGCCGGCGCTCCAATGTCTGAGAGATGGTGGGTTGTTGTAAAGAAGCGCCTGATGGTGCCTTTGATGGTGCAGGAGAAGGAGATAAGACAGAAACAGGGGAGGATGAGGGAGAAGTCAACAAAGTGGCGGAGGCAGATGAAGTGATGTCCTGGCTCGTCCTCTGGAGTGCATCGCCAGCACTGTGAGCAGAGGCAGTGGCATGAACGGCGGGCGACGTTTGTCCTGCCGTTGCTGCCTGCCACTGATTCCATTGCTTGGATTCCAAATGACGGTGCATTGAAGTGGTGGACAGGTTGCTCTTCTCAGGGCCCCTACTCGATTTCGAGAGGCAAATTGTGTAGACGACACTATATCTGTCCTCGGCGCATTCCTTGAAAAAACTCTACACCTTCAAGAAACGTGCCCTCGATGGGGGAGTTTTTCTGGGCTGGGTACAAAAGGGAACATCTTCGGACATTCCGGGTCTGGCCTGGCTTCGGCAAAGCAGCTGACCTCTGCCTCTGGACATGTCTCTGCCTCTAGCTACCCTTTTTGGTGCTGCACCTGCCTCAACATCCACACTACTTTCCCAGCTTGACATCTGCCTTGTCCAGGTGGGGTCGGTGTCCTCGTCGTCCACCACCTCCTCTTCCAACTCCTGTCTCGCCTCCTCCTCCTGCACAATGCGCATGTCAACTGGCTGCCCTGACAGCAACTGCGTCTCATCGTCGTCGATGAGGGTGGGTTGCTGGTCATCCGCCACCAAATCGACCGGAGATGGAATGGAGGAGACTCTAGTGTTTGAGCATCTGGACACAGATACTCGTCTGTTAGGTCCGTGGAATCGCGAAATGGAGGGGCAGGTTGCGGTACAGTCAAAGGAAGGGAGAACAGCTCTGGGGAGCAGGGACAGTTGGGGTTATTGTTCTGGGAAGATTGGGAATTTTGGGTGGAAGGAGGACAAGACTGTTGGGTAAGAGGAGGTAGAGGCTGCCTGGCTGGTGGACAATGTGCTTTAAGCGTTATCCGACAGCCATTGCAAGACCTGTTCCTGGTTCTCGGGCCTAATAATCTTTGTACCATTCAGCCTAGTTAATGTGGAACTTTTGTGCAAAGCGCAGAACTTAGGGCCCGCCTGATGTTAAGGGACACACGCTGGTACAAGGCTCAACTCACCCTAAGTGCCAAAAACACTGCTGGTGCAAGGCTCTACTCATGCCAAGGGCCTCAATCTCTGCTGGTAGCTCAGCTTAAGGTCCTGTAACTTTGTTTGGAAGGGCTCATGTTAAGGGCTAGAAAAGTGAATTTTGGAAGGTCTTACCACATCACACACACACACACACACACACACTCAAAATGACAGTTAAGGGTGAGGGCTTTTGGAATTCCCATTGCCTATTCCATTTGTGGTTGTCATGGGGAACGTGATTTAAAGGGGTGGTTGTTACTGTTTGTTGAGCTTAAATTGGGGTTTGTGTCCATCCATTTGGGGAGTAAAGAAGGTTTCCAGGTATTTTCCCACTTTGATAGAGGTTTTTTTGAATGTGGAAAGTGTGTAGTTGTTAGGCAGTGATGTTGGGGTAATAGAGGGTCTTTGGTGTGTTAGATGCCCCCAGACATGCTTCCCCTGCTGTCCCAGTGTCATTCCAGAGGTGTTGGCATCATTTCCTGGGTTGTCATAGTGGACTTGGTGACCCTCCAGACACGGATTTGGGTTTCCCCCTTAACGAGTATCTGTTCCCCATAGACTATAATGGGGTTCGAAACCCGTTCGAACACACAAACATTGAGCAGCTGTTCGAATCGAATTTCGAACCTCGAACATTTTAGTGTTCGCTCATCTCTAATGGTTATAGGATAGATATCTCCTGACAAAATATCACAAAATCAGGTTTTGAATAGCTGGTCATCATGTAAAATGCATGTTATATCTGGATATGTGGATATGTCCATTAAGAGTAAAAGTAAGGACTGGCATATCTATATTCAGGTACTACTGGCAAATAAATATTTAAGCAGTCCTATGTAAATCATATTATTCCTATATGATAAATGAATGTTCCTAAAGGCAAAAAAAAACAAAAAACAAAACACAAGTCTCATGAATATTTCTATTGAAAGTTGGCTACTGGGATTAGGCGCTTACCTTATTATTTTATATTATTTTTATGTATCTCTGTAAGTTCTTTTCATTTATACGTTTTTTTAAGTAATCTGAATCACTAAGCGAGACCAATGTCAAAAATACAGCCTATATTTCATGCCCAATGTTCTCATGTCAGATATCAGTACCTGTTAAAGCACATTTACTCCACTTTTTTGCTTCTAGGTTCTGTAAAATGTGTGACGCTGGGCTCATTAGCCGGCTATGGTAGAAGGGTAGCACTTTAGAACTGATACTGTAGATAATTGAT
Organism: Leptodactylus fuscus; assembly: GCF_031893055.1. NCBI lineage: Eukaryota > Metazoa > Chordata > Amphibia > Anura > Leptodactylidae > Leptodactylus > Leptodactylus fuscus. Next base: position 79,760,578 of record NC_134272.1, read on the forward strand.
TCCCAGGAAGAGAATTGCACGGCAGCAAAATTTGACAAGGTTCACTTTCTTGCCATCTCTTATTAAAAAATAATATGGTTGATTAAGATTTAATACTGTTCAAAGGTTAATTCAGAATTAAAAGACAAGATAAATTAACACCCTTCTACAAAACTTGGGAGGTCAATTTCTCGTTGTTGAACCGTAATTTCTATCAGGCCAAAAATAACTCAATGAAAATAAATAATACCCCCCCCCCCCCCTTCCCGTACATCAATACCAAGAGCAGCACATCCATACATCACTATAATGACTGCAAAACTGTACTACGTACCCCATATAAAGCTGCCATACAGCAGCGTCCTTGTAGGAGTACCTAATAAAGATGGGCAAACCTCTGAAGATTCATTTCCTCCAGTGTTCCGACACAGTATTCCGACACCCAGCCCAAACCTGTTCGATTAGAACCAGACGTGAAGGTATTATACTATAGGGTATCATCAGACTCCACAGTATAATAGGTGAAGGCGCAAGGGAGGTGTAAAAAAAAAAAAACATCTATAATCACCTTCTCTAACTTCTTTTGGGCTTCCTTGCGGTGTCCGACGATTGGTTGGGAGCAACCCCGACTCCTACCACCACCAAGCATGGCTAAGCCACAGAGACTTGAGCAAACCTGACACTCCCCAACCAAACAACAGCCAACCACCAAACCAAAAACACCAACACATGATGACCAAGGCTCAAATAAAGGCGACCACAGAGGCAGAGAGCGGTACATAGAGGAATGGAGAAATGAAATAAATAACTCCAAGAAACTCACTGTGTACCAATCCCTACAAAGGGACTACACCATGGCCACCTACCTGGAGAGAATACACCACCCCAAACACAGACAGACCCTGAGCCAGTACAGACTGAGCGCCCACAACCTAGAGATAGAAACAGGGCGGCACAAGCAAACGTACAAGCCACAGGAAAACAGACTGTGCCAGCACTGTGACCAGGGGGCCCTAGAAGACGAGACCCACTTCCTGCTACACTGCACCAAATACTCAGTTGTGAGGGCCGTCTACTACCAAAGACTCTCTGCCCACATCCCAGACTTCACATCTGCAGACGAGAAGAGGAAACTCTACATCCTACTGAGAGAAGAAGAGGCCACTGTGGAGATCGCTGCCTAATACGTCTCCAGCTGTCACCAAACAAGAGGAAAATGAGATGCATGGACTATCAAACCCCCCACCCTCCAGAGACTATTAAACCCCCCACCCACCACCCAAACACCACTAAGTGCTCCCCCATCACCCGTTTACCGCATACCCACCAATACCCGCACGCCCCAAACAAGAACGACGAGACCCTAAGGACACTCAAACCCCAACCCACAGACCCCGTACCCACCCCCCTCCACCACCCCCAATCCCCTTTTCTGCTTTGGCAACACCAAATGTTTTATTCTTTGGCAATGCTAATAAAGCTCATTTGTTGTTGTTGGTGGATGTTTCTTCCACTTCTGATGTCACACGTCAGTATGCGGCACTCTTCTATGAGGTCATGAGCCTGGGATCATAGCTGAGGCCTGTGATTGGGCCTCAGCCATGACTTGGGCACGCTGAACATGCCGATGTTATGACGCTCGGCGTTTGCAGGTCTCCACTGAGACCCAATCCTTAGGCGACTGTGTTGAATAATGCAATACCCCATGATTTCCTTGGCGTAAAACAGTTAACACAACAGCCACTTGTTCCATATAAGGGAGATGGACAAATACAGGAATACCACAAAGCTGCTGTTGTAAATAAATTAAGTTTAATGAATATAAAGGGGACAGTTCTGTTAGTGTTGGACATACTATATAAGATTTGCAAATATTTGCAAGGTTCGCCTGACAGTGTTTCTACGTTCCAAACTGGAAATGCTATTATTATACTATGGGATCTCTGCACCTGAAGCCATGGGGAGGTGAGAGAACAGTCTTACTCACCTCTCCTTGGCGCCATCACTGTCAACCATCTCCATCCAGTGTGGATCGCAATCCTCTTTGAACCTCTTTCAGTTTCAAAAACTTCACCAGTAGCCCCAAAGGAGTGCAAAGGCCTGTGATTCGGTAGAGATGTTGCATCATGAAGCCATCATGCCACCTTTGGCCACTGATGCCCAATGAGGCCTCAGTGGTTCCCTGGGTCACTGATGTCATTCAGCTGGTTGTAAAAAGCCTGTATAGTCACAGTGACCTGCATTGGATGTATAATAGTGGGTTGTGGGTGTAAAACACCCAAAATTTCAGGCTCGACTCAACTCAAAATTTTTCGAAAATTCCTAACCAACTTCTTATGCAACAGTCCGCTCATCATAACTGTGCGATATACCTTATATGTCTAAGATGAGAATAGGGTCGGGGGGATATCGTCACGCCATAGGGAGAGACCACCATATAGGTGTGTGCTGTCTTATCAAGCCTTTAGCTCTCCACTGTACAAGGGATCATGGGAAGAATATGCAAATTTGTCTTCCATGATGTAATTAGGAAGACAGTGCCTCAGTATGTGCACACCAATAGAGGGCGCTAGCTGAGGATGTGCAAGTCTGTCTTCCATGATGTAATTAGGTAGACAGAACCTCAGCCATGCACCCCTACAGGGGGCGCTCCCTTTAACATCATACCTGACCTTCCAGAGGCCTTGTGTTTGCAATGATGCTGGGATTTTACCAGGTTCAGTATCTCAACCGAGGACGGCCGTTTCGATGTGTTTGCATCTCTTCAGCCCGGTGTAGAGAGTACTGACCTGGTAGAAGTGAGAGGCTATAGACAGGGTCGGGGGGATAGAATACTCATTTAATTTACTCTCGGGGGCATCTTTTCAAATAAAACTTTTTTATAGTTGATCAATAACCTTGGAGTGAAGAACACCCCTGGCCTTTGGTTATGTTGGCTTTGGATATCATTATCCCTTGAAGGCCTTATTGGTATGTTGGGCCAATGTGTAAAAGAAAAAATATATGTCTCAGCCCTACGGTTTTGTTATGGTCCTAGTGCAGACAACATGCTTTTGTCCTGCTAATATGGTGCACGGAAAACTATATAATCCTGCCAGTGCAGGTACCAATACTAAATTCAAAAGACCAATAGTGATCCAGCAACCAGATTTGCATTAAATTAAAACTTTTGTTTATTAGTCCATTTGTTTAAAATTTCTTTAGAAAACTGGTTTTCTAAAGAAATTTTAAAACAAATGGACTAATAAACAAAAGTTTTAATTTAATGCAAATCTGGTTGCTGGATCACTATTGGTCTTTTGAATTTAATGTTGGGCCAATGCATTGATCAGTCCCCCTATACGCTCTATAATTCCCTTATTTCACATGATTTGCTACATTTGGACAATTCTTTTCAGTTGTTATCCTTAAACTGATTTAGAAACCCATTCAGAATAATTGATTTCCAATATCCTGCCCCTATTTTGAGTCATAAAATGCAGATACTGCCTACAGTACTTAGAATGGAATACACAAAGGACTAAGCTGTCGAGTCAGTGATCTATGAGTACACATTTGATTCAGCAAAATCAAATTGCAAAGCTTTCAAGCCAGCTTTTATGTCAGCAAATATTAATTCCATACCAAGGCCAAGCTTTCTCGATGTAAGGTCAAGTCAAGGATTTGTGATATAATATCATCTAATTTTTTCAAAAATTAATAGGATTTGTAGTTTAAAGGGGGGTTCCACAGTTTGAACATGTCTGAATGTTGTTTTGTGGTGGACTGGAGGTTTATTGTCTTGGCCTTTTGGCTCCGGGTCATACAGTGCCTCCCCACTTGTCATACTTCCTCCCCATATACAGTTTGCTCATTCTTCCGGTTTCCTAGAGTAGCTTCATTGAAAACAGGGTAATGCATATTTATGAAGTCCCCCACAACATTGTCATATTTGTTTTAAAGATGGAGCAGTCAAGTTTCCACCCAGTCTTCAGTTGCCCCCATTATGTAATATGCTATGTTCACGTTAGTACTTGCCCTCCATCATTTGGGTCCATTGGAAGACCTGAACAATAAACAAGGGCTATAACAGGGGCTATAAGTGTTTCTGCCACTAATAGCCCTATCATGGCTGCAGCACATTTTGCATTTCTCTCTCAGGCTGTGGGCATGTACATAGAAGTCAGCCCCCTCCCCATCTATTACTGGTTTCTTTACATTTGATTCTGATAAGCATATCTGTAAGTTAGCAAATAAATATCTGAGAAAAGCCCAAGTGACTATAATAGTACATTTGGAGAAATTAGACTCCAAAATCAAGTTATGATGCAGCTAAAAAGATCCCTGGCACAGAGAAAGAGGAATTGGAGTGCATGAGGAAGGTTGTTTATTGTCTATGACTAACTTCTACCAAATCAATTCTCTTTAGGCTGCGCTGATGAAGTCCAACCAGACAGAAACGGTGCCGTCCGTAGCTGAGAAATTGATTTGGTTATAACCCCGCATTATGCAGTAAAGACTTCTGGGAAAGTCGGGCATGATGCTCAGGGTGCTTCCCATAGAGGGCAGCATAACAGAGGCACTGTCTCCCTATTTACATCTTGGGAGTCAGATTTGCATATTCCTCCCATGTTAACTTTCCATCAGCAATAACACAAGCCGCTAGTCAGAAGTAGATAGCAAGCTGCTAGTCAGAAGTAGATAGACTCTCCTTACACTCATTCTGAGCTGCGAGAAGTTGCAAAATCCTCTCTATGCAGAGTACAGGCAGGGAACCCAAGGCTGCAAAGCTGTGTGTAAACATGCAGAAGTTGTGAAGAGAGATCTCCTATGTTCTGTCTTGAGCATGTTGGTTTCTAAAGACCTACCTTTCCTAGTGACAGGGAGTGAACAACAAACTAAAAAGAAGTGAGACACATAGAGGCATTGGTATTACTGAGTTTTCATATTTTACATCATTGTCTACTACTTTGAGCATTGTAAACAATCCTGTCTAAAATTTCCAAATCTCACACTTCAATGGGAGGCTTTTTTTCCGCGCGAATTCTAATACGGATTTCGCATCAGCATCCGCGCCCAAAATCTTCATGTGCATTGACCCTAATAGGAATCAAGTATATTGAGTGTCAAAACTGGATCTATAAAAGAACAGAAAATCCAGAAGCGTCTCCTTTACGCAGTGGCATTGTTCGCTTGTGTAGGCTACTGATTAGTACACAGCGGGGACAGGATATATCCATAACAGTTGCATTAACAATTTTGGGGGGTTTTTGCATATATTTTTTCATTTTGTTTGCCGTAATTGTTTTTAGAATTACTTATATACAAGAAAGTAATTTTAGTCTGAAATAAAATGAAAATAAATCAAAGTATATTTCGGAATTGTACACAAGAGTCTCTCGCTATTCCCTCAATAAACAAGGTACAGTCGCGTAAACAAGCTAATAGGAAGGGTGCAGAAGGAGGGAAGAGGGGATTAGACTTTGTGCCATCTGTGGATAGACGGAAGGAACTGTGCAAATAAGAACTCGAATATATTATTACTCTGATCAGGCTCTTTTGGGTCCTAAATAAAACATTGCAGGGAATATTGCTCTATATTAATCTTGTTTTATTAAACACAATGCATTATACATGGTTAAGTATTACTTCTATAGCACACTTTGTGCAATGTGCAAGTGTGTCCTTCCTAAAAGCCAACTAAACTTTGTGGCAGAATTTGTGACATTGAAACATTTTGTGATATGCTTTCTAAAGACATTTGGCTCCTTTCGGTGAAATCCTGTGTTTTATTCTATTCCTTGTTTCTGTATTGAGATCTGTACACTGCTTTTACCAGGTCTACAAGTATATAGTCTTGTATACAAGGCGGGGACGGACACTTCAAATATCTCAGCTGTTATAAAACCTAGAATATTACTTCTGGAAAGATTGCAGCTTGCATATGAAACCAAGATTGACGTTCTACCTGCAAAATTTCCAAAGAATTTTCAAATGGAAAAGGCAGCAAGGTTTGAAAGCAGCTGCCATTGTATATAGTTATACGGAGCCCTACCATGTTCTCTCTTGAAATAATGTAGGTACAAGTGTAATGTTTAAAAGCCAACAAAGATGGCGTAATCTGCTACCACCAGCCCAAAGAAATCAAACGGGATAGCTAATCCTACCACACACAGACACAATTGTAAAAGTATGTTCAGTGACTATATATATGTTTGCTAAAGTCAGTCTTGTTATCATATATTACTGGCACTCTTCCTGTTGGTTTCGGCTGCCCTCAGTGTTAGTACAGACGTCACGTGAGCCAGGCTGGTGTCGTGACGCATAACCAGGTGATGTCTGTGACATCATCAAACAGGCCAGAAGATACCTGGAGGATCCCGCAGCACAAGAGAGGTAAGTAAGAGTGTTTTTTTATGTTCCCTCACCTCCCTTAGACCTCCCCTAGACCAAACATCCTTCCCCGAGTATAATGATAGCAAGGTTCATGGGCCGGCAGCCTCCTGCTCACAACCACCCCTGTTTCCCAGGCAGCTGTGATCAGGACCGAGTATCAGTCAGTAAATGGACTCATTACCAGCAGGTAACGGTCTGTTAAAAAAATATCAGGGACCACCAATTATTTCTATTTGCATATATGCTTTTATTGAATGGGCAAAGCACCTGTGAAGCCTGCACTGCCAAAGTACTGAGGTTCACTTACTTCTTCTCCATGTAGTGTGGATATTTACTGAATGTGCTCAATACAGGACATGAACAGTACAGCAGTAGTTGTGGCTTCAATGGTGACTTATAATAACTAGAGATGAGCAAGTAGTATTTGATAGAATGCTATGGTATTCGAAATACTCGTGCTCGTTCGAATACTACTCCTACTCGCAGTAAAGATTCGATTCAGAACCAGCATTGATTGGCCGAATGCTATACACTGTATAGCAATCAACAAATCAACGCTGGTTCTGCAGCAGGCTCTTCTTTGCTAGTCAGGAGAGCTGGCAGCTTGCGGTTATGCAGGAGCTTACTTTTTCCAATAGGAATGCATTGATTGGCCGAATTCTATACAGTGTACAGCATTCAGCCAATCAATGCTGGTTCTGCCGGAGTCTCGTCTGAGAGGAGGCGGAATCTAAGATCGGACCACAGTGGAGACTGCTGTGGTCCGATCTTAGACTCCGCCTCATCACAGACGAGACTCCGGCAGAACCAAATGCTGTACACTGTATAGCATTCGGCCAATCAATGCTGGATCTGCAGAACGAGTAGGTTCACATTAGCGCTTGTCTCCCGTCCGGAAGGAGTCCAGGAGGACCCTCCCAAACAGAATATCAGCGCAACTGCAAGCGCTGTGCAGTTAAAGCGCACGGACCTGCTATAGTCTATGGGGTCTGTGTGCTTTAACTGCACAGCGCTCCTCCTAAACACTCTCCTCCTGCTACTCGTGGACTTGGTGACTCTCCTTTAGTTGAATAGTCGTTTCCCCTGAAATGAGCATTTTTTCCCATAGACTATAATGGGATTCGATATTCGATCGAGTAGTCAAATATTGAGGCTCTACTCGAAACGAATATCGAATCTCGAATATTTCTCTAATAATAACCTTTTATCAGTAACCAATGAAGAATTCCAGTACATTCCAGAGGGTTCACTTACTTTTTTTTGCAACTGTATACCTAGACCTAGTGAATTACTAATCTGATACATAATAACAGCTATGTTCTAAATAATATAAAATCCACATTGCATAAGACAGTAGTTTCCTGAACATCTTGAGAAGTAGAAGAGAGATAGTTGTATAAGTTGATCCTTCCTTTGCCTTCCACACCGGAGCTGTCCCTTCCTGATGGCGGTACGTGATGAGACTCTCATCATTGCAGTTTTATTCCCCACATTTCTCTAAGGCCGCTGTATATGATGAGTGGAAAAGAGCCAGAGGTTACACGCAGCTGCAGGCTGTCAAATTAACAGAATGTTAGAATAAGTTTTTATCCCAGTGATGCGTGAAACGCGCAGTGATATCAGGAGGAACACCACAGCAGATGTTCTGCTTTTATACTTGTATTAGTCTGCATGGTTACATTAAAATACAAAACATATCACAGGAAGATTCCAATAATCTGAAATTCACGGGCTCACAGATACACAGCAATGGCACATTTTCTGGATTATTGGGCACCATTCAAAGGCTTATCTCTAAAGACAAGCAAAGCTAGAATGAGTAGATGTCAATGGCTTCAGTAAGAGGTTAATGTGATGTGTCAGGGTCTGGGGTTGCTAGGTGGGGTGGCATAGATACACAAGTCCAGTTTGTTTAGTCCAAAACAAAGGTAGAGTTTATTTAAATCACAAAAGGTAGTGCAGCAACAAAAGGAAACAATACAAAAATAAATCCCTGCCCGGCTAGGCACTAACTAAACATAGAATAGGTTACCTCACCTAGAATAACAGAAATCAAAAGTCAGTAGAATCATTCAGGACACAGCTCCAAAAATATGACCTCTCTGTCAGCTCTCCAGCCAAGCTCTGCCAAAGTGTTGCTGCTGGAGCTGACTTCTTGAGCCTCCTTGACGAGGAGACTCTCTGCAGCTGAGTCGCTGCCGGAACATCCCCAAAGTGTGGATTGGAGGGGGGTGGAATGACAGGTCCCACTACCAACCTATCCGCCATTCCTAAAAATCCAGCCCAGTACTGAGCATTTACCAAAATGCTCAGAAGACGAAAGTTGTCTGCTGAGAACAAACATTCCTTCTGGAGTTTTCTCATCTCACCCATCTTAGTAGTCTGGGTGAGATGTACACCCCCTCCATTACCTGGCCAGCCATCAGCTTACAGATGACATCAAGTCATAAAGGGGTTGTCTCATTGTGGACACCAGGGTTGAGCTGATCTTGAGATTTCAGGATCGATTTTTAAAATCGGATTTCCGATCATTTTCCAGCTGATCCCGATCGCAATTGGGAAATTTGCTCGATCGTCGATTGGCATCCAATCTTTCCCAATCCTGATCGCTCAACCCCTAGTGGACACTTTTCCCCTATCCATAGGATATCACCCAATTGTTGAGGCCTAACAATGAGACAGTGAAAAAAAAACCTCCTTGTGAATGGTGCTCCAGTGTGCTGGTGTGATCTGCCCTGTAATGTCCAGCAGCACCCGAAGCCTCATAGAAGTGAATGGAGCGCCGATCACTCAAGTGCACTGGTGATCCATTCGTAAGGAGGCTTTATGGGGACCTTCAGTTCCCCCGTCCTGAACATTGAGGGGACCTGACAATTGGACTCCCAATGGTCAGACACTTATTCCCTGTGCTGTGGATAGGGAATGTGTCCTTGAATGTGCCATAGGGGATGTGTCCTTGAATGTGCTAAAGGGTATGTGTCCTTGAATGTGCCATAGGGGATGTGCCCTTGAATGTACTATAGGGGATGTGCCCTTGAGTGTGCCATAGGGGATGTGTCCTTGAATGTGCTAAAGGGTATGTGTCCTTGAATGTGCCATAGGGGATGTGTCCTTGAATGTGCTAAAGGGTATGTGTCCTTGAATGTGCCATAGGGGATGTGTCCTTGAATGTGCCATAGGGGATGTGCCCTTGAATGTGCCATAGGTGGATGTGTCCTTGAATGTGCCATAAAATTACCTTAAAATGACATATTTTTTAATCAACGTTTATGTTAATCATATGTTAATAGAACTATTTATAGTTATGACATATATTTAGAAAAATCCTCAAAATCTTGCATTTTTGACTCTGGCCACTAACCCAAATAATACGTTGTTTCCTATTTTCTGTAAAATTCTTTGCAGCAGTCACCTCACTTACAGCACACTGATGATCACAGCAATCATGTCTATGTACAGTAGATAAGACAGAGAATCCACCAGTCACAATAGGTGATGTCACATCTTATTTACTCCCCCCTCTGTACAGGTCACAGAGTAGGCCTAGAAAACTCTCCCATAGAAGTCAATAAGTTCCAGAACAGTCAATCTGTTCCAGACCATTGTATCTGTAGCCTATGGACAGGAAGTCAAAAACTACTTTAGGATTAGTGGTTAGAGTTGCAATTGCAAGATATGTTGCATTTATTAAATATAGACAATAACATGGAATATTAAAAATAACATCATTTAAAATTCTTAAAAAATAAGTTTAATATAAAAATGGGATTTAAACAATGGGTCATCTTCTCGCAAAACGTTCCCTTTAAAGAGGGGGGTGTAGCCCTTAGAGCAGGGTTAGGGAACGTACGGCTCTCCAGCTGTTGCAAGACTACAACTCCCAGCATGCATACTTGCTCTGCTGTTCTTGGAATTCCCATGGAAGTGAATGGAGCATGCTGGGAGTTGTAGTTTCACAGCACCTGAAGTGCCGAAGGTTCCCTACCCCTGCCTTAGAGGGTCATAATGCAGGATGAATGTGTATTGTACTTAATAATATGAAGTGCCTGGGTAAGGTGTAAGTCATTATGACACAAACAGTTATATAAAACCATCAGCAGAGAGAATCCAGAGGGTAAAGCCATATGGTATAGCTTTCTGAATGGTTAAAAATAGTGTTTTGCTCCTCTAGGGAATCTCACTCTGCCTGAATATTACATCAAATTGCTTTAATATGTACATTTCTCACTTGACTATAATGATAAATGAAAACTCAGAAAGCAGATATGAAAATGTTCTTTTTTTCACAGATTAAAACATTTTTAACTTGTAGTCACATTTAAATGCAATTAAATCCTGTGTTTAACCATATTCAGGAGCCGAGACATCCGTCAAAAACAGGAGAAGTTCTCTATAAAACAAAAAGCAAAGCAAAGAATACAAGGACAACAAGTTAAAGGGATTGTGTGGGGAGTTCTTTCCCGTTACTGGTTAAGCTTTATTACTATAGTACGCCCGGGTCCACCAGAGCCCTGTATAATACTGGTGCAGAGGGCAGCAGGGGAGGTTAGTACTGTTTTCTGGTGTTTCCCCTGCAGCCATCCCAAATCTCAATCTCCTATTCTAGGACCGCAGGTCCATTGAGTGGAGCAAATTTGGTCCTGATGTGACTCAGATTTGGAGCATCAGCAGGGAAGACAGTGGAACAGATTTCAAGTTTCCCCTGCAGCCTTCCGCACAGGTAATAAACTGGACTATTGTGGATCAGGGTGAATCTTAGTACTAAAGCTCTAACCAAGGCAAGCGATACGTAGGTATTGTTAGGGCAAGTTCACACGAGGTTTTTTGGACCGGATTTTGAAGCGGAATCAGAATCCAGCTCAAAAAAACTGCATCCAATTGACTTCAGTGCAAGCCGTTCACTTCTTTTTTCGTCTAGCGATTTTATGCCACTCGCGGAAAAAAGAAGTGAGCTGCCCTTTCTTGCTGCGGATTCCGTGGCGGAATCCCCCACAGCATTTGTGGTGCAACACTCCCTCCTGACTAAGCCCATTCCTTCGCGCCTAATCCAAAGCGGAATGCCGCAACTGGATGCCGGTGCACTGCTAGCCATTTTTTGGACCGGATTCTGAGGCGGCCTCCGCGTCCCATCTGTGTTCAAGTTTCCATTCGTTGGGTCTGCTTGGGGACGTTAAAAAAAGTGGTTACCCGCGGAAACCTGTGGATCCCACAGACCAGACCTGGGCAATGTACGGCCCACGGGCCATATCTGGCCCCCTGACTGATTCAGTCCGGCCCACATAGCTTGACTAGGGAGGCGTGTCTAGGGAGGCGTGTCTTAGTGTCGGCAGAACAGTGCAAGAAGATGGAGACGTGTGGTGTGTGTCCTAAGGTACTGAGAAATTTGCTCGATTGCCGATCGAGATCTGATCTTTCTCAATCCCGATTGCTCAACCCTAGTCAATGCTTCTCTATGGGAAAAGTCACTTTTGGGGTTGACTCAATCTTGAGATTTCAAAATCTGATTTCTGATCATTTGCCAGCCAATCCCGATCATGAAATTTGCTTGATCACCGACCGGGATACCGATCGCTCAACCCTATTCCCCAGATAACTTTTTATTAAGGGCTCATTCCCGATACCGCTGGTGACCATCAGTAGTGTCCCTTGCTATTGTCCGTTACAAATTGTAGCAATGGACCCTAGCTGTACCATCACAAATCCATTAAAATTTCCATTGATTTCAATGGGTTTTTATCTTGGGGTCATTATTGACCATTAGTATCTGGCATACACAAAATTCGTCATGTCTGGGTTTTTTTTGTTTTTTATGGACAAAAAATCCTACAGGCAGGACTTTTGTGCCCATTAAAAAAAACGATGTCAAGTGTTTATAATTTTTTAATATTAAAGTCTATGGGTAACGGACAGCAATGGATCAGTTACAAAATGGACACATTAATATCAGTCAGTGTCCATTATGGTAAGTGTCCATTTTTTTTAATGGACACTATCTTAATGGAATCCAACGATAGTTTAACCCTCCTTGTATGTTACATAATGTCATGCACTTGAAACGAATCTTGAACTCGAAACGAAACAAATCCTGAGAGGTTTGTCCATCTCTACCTATAATGCACCGAGTCTAGTTTCCGCAGACAATACCAATCCCTATCTAGACTTTCTGGACCTATTGTCTTTCCATATTAGTAAATTCACCCCAATATGTCCATTAGTTACCCTACACAATTGATGTGTCTATCCTCAGCTTAGCTAGGAAAGTCATCTCTCTTGTGCCTCATATCTCTGGATCATCCAGCCCAGAGAAAAGACGAACCCTCCTGTCCAAAAAGGACTTTGTGCTCCCATATAATAGGCATTAGTCTTTGTACCTTCAAAGGCTCCTCTTAAAAATGTGCTCATTTCCTTCAGATTCCTTTCAAACATTGACAACACCAAAATTATTGCAAAGGAGCCATCACAGTCTTCTTTTGAAGTGGCTTTCATTCTTCTCCTTCCTATACATAGTCTATCGTCTTCGCTCCGCGACCAATATACACATTTCCAAGCCATCTCCATCGTGTTCTAAGACACTTTCAAATGGTAATTGCTAGAGTTCCCGTCGAATCAATATGCCCCAGATTTCATCTGCCAATCTATAAATGGAAATTTTACACAATTTCTTCCATTTTTAACAAGTCCCATCTTATTGAAAAAGCCACAAAAAAGCTTCCGAAAATAAGTAACAATTATTGTCATAGAATAAAATCTTACTAAAAATAAGTCTATGGGCTAAAGGAAAAAAAGAAAAATTTGTATGGAAAGCTTAGATATCCTAATATAATACATCCCATCACTAAGTCAAAAAGGTACAGACTGCTCTTTGGTCTTTCTAGTATAAAGACTCCCATCTCCTGACAACATGGAACACTCGGAGGATGAGAAGGAACGAAACGTCAATTTGTCAAAAAAATAGAGCGGGACGTCTAAAATAGACGGATATTCTGAAGTCGGAGCCAGAATTCATTTCGAGCTCTTTAGATGTTTTAGAAATGTCAATATCTACGTTTTCATTAGAAAAAGTTCCAGGTCGGGATTTCTAATTATTAAAAAAATTCTCTCTCTAATTTCCTGTTAGGTCCGGCACGTATAGATATTATTAAGGCAGACGCGGCCGCTTTATTAAAGAAACCCGAAACACTGCTTATTAAATGCTAATTTTAGAGAGGTTCCACGAAGAATTAGAATTTAGAGTAGATTTTCGCCACCATAATTTATGTTCCTGTGTATAGAGCCATCGTATTCCACAGCACTTTACCGATATTGTCAGTCACTGTCCCGTATAGGGCTCACAATCTAAATCTTTGGAGTGTGGGAAGAAGTCGGAGTACCCAGAGGAAAGCCACACAAAAACGGAAAGAACATACGAATGGCTGGCAGATGTCCTTGGCGGGATTCGAACTCAGGACCCCAGCACTGTAGTGTTACCAGTTGAGCCACCAAGTTGCCATCGCAAACCTATTCTGATGATGCACTATAATGGGGGCTTTCAGCTCTTGGGTATCTTAAAAGGTTTGTCCATGGAGTTAAATTTACCTGACTCTTCCTACAGGTTCTTCATACAAGGCCCAGGCTGGTTCTGACCCTGGGTTTACGTGATCAGAGCCAGCTTGGATCTCTGGATTTTTTCGCCCACTCCCTCCTCTTGCACTGGTAATTACTAGAGATGAATGAACACTAAAATGTTCAAGGTTCGGGCTGGATTCTTCTCCCTGCACAGCGTCCCCGCGTCCTCTTCCGGCCTTGAATTCACTCTGCTAGGCATCGGGCCTAGGCAGAGCTGACTGCGCATGCGTAGTTTTGGAAACCACAGTGTGCCCGCTGCATATATTTGCCCGCAAGGTGTAGATGGGATTCTAGCGAATCCCATCCACCTTGCAGTGACTGTAAAATGGCGCATTTTTCCCACTGCGTCACGGCATTTACGCCACGTGGGCCTAATGGTGGCTGTCTGACTATGCAAAGAGGAGAGGAAGGAGAAGATTGAGCGACCAGAGGCGGTGGCTAGTCGGAACCTGAAATTGTGTGATTTGTAAATCTTTCCTGCCGTGGATATAATTTTGTTACCTTAAATGATTTCCAGCGTTCCAGGAATCCTTTCGATTCACGGAACGGATGAACGTTTCACCTCTGCTAATACGATGCAGGATATAAACTGGCGGCTAACATTTCACTTATCAGAAAATGCCCAATTATCTAACATAGAACGGACTATAAGATATCAGAAATTGTGCAAGGTTTCCTGAGGATAAGTCACTAAATAAGTAACACCTTGTACGGACAGATGATGATGAGAAACCTTCTACCTGCAGAATATCTGCAGGGAGGGGGAGGAGACAAGCTGTGACATCATCATTGTCAGTAGTGATGCAATGATGGCTCAGTGGTGTTATCTACTGATGGGTGATATTCTATTGTAACATTATTTGTCTTTTCTGTAATGTAAATAAGGTCCCTGCTACAAAGAAACCCCCAATATATTGTGCTAGAAATAGCTGATCGGTGGGGGTGCTCGGTGTTGGATTCCCACTGATCTGACATTGAAGACCCATGCTCAGGATAGGCCATCACTATTGAGAATCCCCTTTAACTATTCCTTATGAATTTACTACAGCATTATCCTACTGTGCGCAGGGGCCACTATGGGGCATAATTATGTGTGGGGATGTCGGTCAGTCGGGTCTTTGGCGTTGGTCGGGGGGGGGGGGGGGGCATGTCAAAATTTCACCAGGGGGCCCTGCCATTCCTAGTTACACCAACGTATAAGACTACTACAGCATATTTCCCGCACCATCTTATCTCTGCTCGCACTTCGCCATAATATACCGCGCCATCATCTATTCAACCTTGTAACATATTCCAAACATTTGTTCATTTGGAAAATCTAAAGGTCAAGGCAGATGCTGAAATTTATTGTATTGCTAATAGATTTGCATTTTTTATTAGATGCAGATGGCTTTGTTTGGAATCTTTGAGCCTCTTCAAGTTATGTTTTCCAATATGGATGGCTGCAGTGGTGGAATAACAACATAATGGCATAAACTTAAAGAAGAAGCGCAGGGAAATACACAGACAGGCGAAAGGGTAACAATGGTGGTTAGCACTGCAGCCCTGGAGCACTGGAGTCCTATCCAACCTCCCCCATCCATCCTTTATATGGAAAATGTATGGTAATGGTGAGTGCACTGCAAGTAGTGGGGGATGGTAGAATGTATCATCACCATTTTCCCTTTTTCAGTTGACCCTACACACAGTATAATGTTCTCCAGGGGCCACCACAGAATATAATGCTCCCCAGTAACCTTCTCATACAGTATAATGCTCTCCAATACCCCTAGCATAGCATAATGCTCCCTTAGTGGCTACCACATACAGAATATTGCTCCACAGTTACCCCAATGCTCTCCAACACCCTCCACACAGGATAATGCTCTCCAGGGCCCTCCAAACACTATAATGCTCCCCAGTGGCCTCTCGTACAGTATAATGCTCTCCAATAACCCTAGCATAGCATAATGCTCCCTTAGTGGCTCCCACATTCAGAATATTGCTCCCCAGTCACCTCACACAGTATAATGCTCTCAAGGGCCCTTCACATAGTATAATGCTCTCTAGTATCCTCCACTGAGTATAATGCTATCCCGTGACCCATATACTTTATAATGCTCCCTTAGTGGCTCCCACATACAGTTTATTGCTCGCTAGTCACTTCACATAATATAATGTTCTCCAGTGCTCCTCACAGAGTATGATGCTCCCCAGTAGGCTGCACAGAGTATAATGTTCTGCAGTGTTCCTCAGACAGTATAATGCTACCCAATGACCAGTATACTTTATAATGCTCCCTTAGTGGCTCCACATACAGTACATTGCACCATAGTCACTTCACATAGTATAATGCTCTCCGGGGCTCTCCACACGGTATAATGCTCTCCAGTTCCCCCACACTTTATAATGCTTCCCATTGGCCCTATATAGTAGTTGTACCATATAAATAAAAAATAATAATAATACTTATCAATTTCCATTCCCACTGAGCTCTCTGGTGCTCTTCTTCTGTTTGATACAACAGTAGGGTTGAGCGATCGCGATCGGATTCTGATCAGTGATCGAGTAAATTTCACAATCGCGATCGGAATTCCGATCCCTATCTTTTTAGGCAGGCTCGAGGTCGAGGTTATTTCTCAGAATGCTTTACTACTGGCCAAGCATTGTGGGAAAAGCTGAAAATGTTAGCTAGGTCCCATAGGAATGAATGGATGCAGCCTGTGCCGGCGTCCGGCCGCTTAACCCCCCTGCGTGCCGGCTGTGTCCATTCATTCTAATGGGCGACTAGCTAACATCTCTAGTACCTAACACCTGCACAGATCACTGGTCCGGTCCCCGCTGTTCTCGGTCCTCTTCTCGTCTCGCTTTCCCACGCCTCCCAGGTTAGTGTAACAGATCTAGGAAGAAGGCAGGGCTTGTGGTTTAGGAGAGTGTGGATGGGTACTGGGAGGCGAGCCCTCACGTCTCCCTGCCCCGTACCCACCGACACTCTCCTAAGCCACAAGCCCCGCCTTCTTCCTAGGTCTGTAACACTAACCTGGGAGCGCGGGAGCAGCGAGGCGAGAAGAACGATAACAGCGGGGACCGGGCCAGCGATCTGTGCAGGTAAGTGGACACCAGGAGGGACTAAGTAGCCAGAGGATTTTTTTTTAATCACTACACAGCGTGGATTCTAACAATTAAAGCGTTGCATTTTTAGACTCCATGCTGTGTAGTGAATAGGATGGTTTTTAAAATCCGATCTCCAATTATTAAAAAAATCCCATTGACTTGCATTGGGATCAGGATCGGGTTCAATTAGAAAATGATCAGAAATCGGAAATTCTGGAAAATCTCTTTTATAGATCCCTGATATTTGTAGTGAGCGCAGCTTCATCTCTATGTAAATGAAGAATCAGTCAAGATTATGTAACATATGTCGGCATTTATAAAAACAGAGATTATCTGATTACAGGGTAATGAAGCAACATTTAATGATTCTGAATTATTCCATCCATTAGCCGGATATTCATGTTGGATCTTACATTAGCTGTTAATAACCGCTATTTTATTCAAGTGAGGCAAGTAATGACTATTAATGTAGATATCAATTGTGCGTCTTCACATTCTTTACGATGTCTTGTGCCGCTCCTATCTGCTAAATTATCTGATTTAATCATAAGGAGTTTCTGCCGCATATTACTATGCCACAATGTTAATATCATCACTAATACAGTAAGTGATAGGAATGGTAATACTGACCTTTCCATGAGAATTTGCACTTTACGCTTTTCCCACTGTCGTTCTCTAATATTAGCTAATATGTTGGTTTTATTTATGTGCTTTGTATCTCATAAGATGCGGAATATAGATATTCACAGATTCTGGAGGAGCTCTATTGTATAGTATAGTGTAGTATGGTATGGCATAGTATAGTATAGTATAGTATAGTGTAGTATGGTATGGCATAGTATAGTATAGTGTAATGTAGTATAGTATAGTATAGTATAGTGTAGTATGGTATGGCATAGTATAGTATAGTGCAGTGTAGTGTAGTGTAATATAGAGTATAGTATAG
The DNA here is from genome assembly GCF_031893055.1 of Leptodactylus fuscus. Classification (NCBI taxonomy): domain Eukaryota; kingdom Metazoa; phylum Chordata; class Amphibia; order Anura; family Leptodactylidae; genus Leptodactylus; species Leptodactylus fuscus. The sequence goes on from NC_134272.1 coordinate 79,778,576, forward strand.
TATAGTATAGTATAGTGTAGTGTAGTGTAGTGTAGTGTAGTGTAGTGTAGTGTAGTGTAGTGTAGTGTAGTGTAGTGTAGTGTAGTGTAGTGTAGTGTAGTGTAGTGTAGTATGGTATGGCATAGTATAGTATAGTGCAGTGTAGTGTAGTGTAATATAGAGTATAGTATAGTATAGTATAGTATAGTGTAGTGTAGTGTAGTGTAGTGTAGTGTAGTGTAGTATAGTGTAGTGTAGTGTAGTATGGTATGGCATAGTATAGTATAGTGCAGTGTAGTGTAGTGTAATATAGAGTATAGTATAGTATAGTATAGTGTAGTGTAGTGTAGTATGGTATGGCATAGTATAGTGTAGTGTAGTATAGTGTAGTGTAGTGTAGTGTAGTGTAGTGTAGTGTAGTGTAGTGTAGTGTAGTGTAGTGTAGTGTAGTGTAGTGTAGTGTAGTGTAGTGTAGTGTAGTATGGTATGGCATAGTATAGTATAGTGTAGTGTAGTATAGTATAGTATAGTATAGTATAGTATAGTATAGTATAGTGTAGTATGGTATGGCATAGTATAGTATAGTGCAGTGTAGTGTAGTGTAGTGTAATATAGAGTATAGTATAGTATAGTATAGTATAGTATAGTATAGTGTAGTGTAGTGTAGTATAGTGTAGTATGGTATGGCATAGTATAGTATAGTGTAGTGTAGTGTAGTATAGTATAGTATAGTGTAGTGTAGTGTAGTGTAGTGTAGTGTAGTGTAGTGTAGTGTAGTGTAGTGTAGTGTAGTGTAGTGTAGTGTAGTATGGTATGGCATAGTATAGTATAGTGTAATGTAGTATAGTATAGTATAGTGTAGTGTAGTGTAGTGTAGTGTAGTGTAGTGTAGTGTAGTGTAGTGTAGTGTAGTGTAGTGTAGTATGGTATGGCATAGTATAGTATAGTGTAATGTAGTATAGTATAGTATAGTATAGTATAGTATAGTATAGTGTAGTATGGTATGGCATAGTATAGTATAGTGTAATGTAGTATAGTATAGTATAGTATAGTATAGTATAGTATAGTATAGTATAGTATAGTGTAGTATGGTATGGCATAGTATAGTATAGTGCAGTGTAGTGTAGTGTAATATAGAGTATAGTATAGTATAGTATAGTATAGTATAGTATAGTGTAGTGTAGTGTAGTATGGTATGGCATAGTATAGTATAATGTAGTGTAGTATAGTATAGTATAGTGTAGTATGGTATAGTATAGCATAGTATAGTAAGATATAGCATAGTATACAATGTTATGGTAAGGTATGGTATAGTATAGTATAATAAGGTATAGTATGAGATAGTTTGGTAAGGTATAGTATGGTATGGTATAGTATATTATGGTATGGTAGGGTAGGGCATGGTATAGTATAGTATAGTATAATATAATATAGTGTGGTATGGTATGACATGGCATGGCATAGCATTGCATAGCATAGCATAGCATAGCATAGCATAGTATAGTATAGTATGGTAGGGTAGTGTAGGATAGGGTAGGGTATGGTATAGTAAAGTATAGTGTAGTGTGATATAGTATTGTATAGTATGGTAAGGTATGTACTGACAAGTGTTCCCATACCTGTCTTTTTGGCTGGAGATGTTCATACCCTTGAGTGTAATAAGTGGAGGCCAAAGTAACGAGTTACGCTCACCTTACTTCATCTCTTTTGGGCATCCTCGCAGCCTCCAATGGCGTCTGGTGGTCCTCCAATGTCCTCTTCCAGTCTCTGGTGACCTAATGTCATGACTACTGATGTGCCCCACATGACCACTGATTCCCAGTCACATGACATTGGGCATATAACCAGAAATGGATTGAAAAGGAAGATGGAGTTCCACCAGATGCCCCTGGACACCGTAAGGATGCCTAGGAGAGGTAAGCATCTATCCAGTAGATGAGTCATCAGTATGAAAAATTCTTTTGGGGCCGGACAACCCCAATTTTTATAATTAGCAATGATAGTATTTTGTTAAATGAGTCATTAAGGTGACATCAGTGCAAATAAAGCAACATTATGTTTGCTGGCCACAAATGGTTACTGTTGGCCTAAGCACAGGATAAGTCAACAGTATCTGATCTGTTAGGGGTCTGATACCCGAATCCCACACAGATCAGCTTCTTTAAGTAATCGGGTCAGTCTACTGCGTAGCTGCAACCAGTGGTGTAACTAAAGTCTTGTGGACCCCGGTGCAATCTTTTGTCCAGGGCCCTCTACCTCATCCCTACAGCGAATTCTTGATAGTGATGGTTACAGGTGCTAAGGAGTTTAATCCACCTTAGTGTGGTTCCGGTAATCTGTGGCTCTCCTTGAATTATGGGCCAGATGGAAGCTGCAATCTCAATATTGATGCCAGAGCTTATGGGCCCCCTAAGGATCCCGGGCCCCGGTGAGACTGATTCCCTTCAAGTTACACCCCTGGCTGTGGCTCTATAGAATTGCAGTTTCACTTCTAATAGTTGAATAAGGGCAGGCTACTCCCTCTCCTTTTCCATTGGAGAGCACCATTGGTTTTTGGTGCTTGGAGACCTCTCAGATCAGACACTATTGTAAATAGGTCATTAGTATGAAAAACACATTTGGGATGAGAAAACTTTTATTGAATCGGGTGTCATGTGCTACAATTTCAATATATTATCATGAAATACTAGCAAAATCCTTGAAGAGCCCTGTAGTTCATATCACAACCACTAGATGGCCATATATAAACACATAGAATAAAAACAACTCCTGACAAAGTATCAAAAAAATCATAATTTCTTCACAATGCTGGCTATCTTGCACCACTCATATCAGGACATCACACCAAGAGAAAGGGTGAAGAAGAACACACCTGTATCTGGAATAGACACATTTCTTCACCCAGTGACTTCTATATTTCATGGTCGATCTATATGATAATGACTCTTACACCATTTAATAATTTACAGAAAACTAAAAAGCGATTTTTGAATATGTGGAAAAAAACCTAAACCCTAGAAATGAGTAATTGATTTACATGGTGAAAGTGTAGAGTTCTCTTCCGAATATCTCATTCCGCCAGTGCCGTGCCCTTAGGCCCAGAAACTCCAAAATTAATTTCCATAATGAAAGACTAAGTGGTATTTATATGCCAACACTATAAGAGGTGCCATACGTAATTTTCGAGTGAATTAATTTGCCTGGAAATAGTCGAATTCATTTTCACCTTTATTAGAAGATACATGCAAAGTCCATTGTTTGAAATTCTGCTTAATATTTCCAACTATCATTGCAAGGCTGAGCATCGGAAAGTGATTTCCATTTCAATAGGCTGTTTAAATTATACGACAAGAGTTGGACAAAATAATGGAAGCCCGACAGGGAGGAAAGACCTAATAACGTGAGTGTCAGCTAGAAGAATAGGGTGATGACATGCACTTTGATTTATGGGTTCCGTGTAATACCAAGAAACTAATAAGGTTGCAAAGTAAGGGTTAATTAATGAGTACTGAACAATGTAAGGAGGTGGGAATAATCCCTGCTGGGCTGGTGATATAGAGAGACGTGTGCCAGACCAGAATCTGAGGATAAGTTATAGAGTTACGACCTTGTCTGAACCTCAGGACTGATAGGGCAACCCTTATGATCAACATCCTGATGTAGGAACCTATAGAGGTGGGAATTGTTCCTGGTGGGCTGGTGATATAGAGAGAAGTGTACCAGACCAGAATCTGAGGATAAGTTATAGAGTTACGACCTTGTCTGAACCTCAGGACTGATAGGGCAACCCTTATGATCAACATCCTGATGTAGGAACCTATAGAGGTGGGAATTGTCCCTGATGGACTGGTGATATAGAGAGACGTGTGCCAGACCAGAATCTGAGGATAAGATATAGAGTTACGACCTTGTCTGAACCTCAGGACTGATTGAGCAACCCTTATGATCAACATCCTGATGTAGGAACCTATAGAGGTGGGAATTGTCCCTGCTGGGCTGATGATATAGAGGAACATGTGCCAGACCAGAATCTGAGGATAAGTTATAGAGTTACGACCTTGTCTGAACCTCAGGACTGATAGGGCAACCCTTATGATCAACATCCTGATGTAGGAACCTATAGAGGTGGGAATTGTCCCTGATGGACTGGTGATATAGAGAGACGTGTGCCAGACCAGAATCTGAGGATAAGATATAGAGTTACGACCTTGTCTGAACCTCAGGACTGATTGAGCAACCCTTATGATCAACATCCTGATGTAGGAACCTATAGAGGTGGGAATTGTCCCTGCTGGGCTGATGATATAGAGGAACATGTGCCAGACCAGAATCTGAGGATAAGTTATAGAGTTACGACCTTGTCTGAACCTCAGGACTGATAGGGCAACCCTTATGATCAACATCCTGATGCAGGAACCTATAGAGGTGGGAATTGTCCCTGGTGGGCTGGTGATATAGAGAGATGTATGCCAGACCAGAATCTGAGGATAAGATATAGAGTCACGACCTTGTCTGAACCTCAGGACTGATAGGGCAACCCTTGTGATCAACGTCTTGATTCAGGAAACTATAGAAACTTTATGGACTTTGTGAAAGAGTAGTGCACACTAAGTAAGGTGAAAATGGCCCCAACAGTGGGTTGTACACATGCAACCACTATGACCATCACACCAAGCATATTTATACCACTTAGTTCTCCAAGATGGCAGGAACAACCTCCCTGCCCAGTTCTGCCATCTGTACCGAGAAGAAGGCAAAGGGCAGAGGTCACACCAAACAGTGTTTCTTTTCTTCATTCACTTCTATTTCTGAAAGCCTTCTAAACTTTGCTGCATTTTCCCACAGCCGCCTAAAACTTTAGCACGGCGCTGTCGATGATATTTCAACACACACTGAGATACATAGAAGAAAAGAAGCTGCAGAGCAGAGAAGGCCTTCAAAAACCTTGTTTAAATTCCCATTAAGCCCCTTTTACTAGGTATCGAAAATGTATTCTGGACTACAATGGCTCTTGTGTTCCATATTATAAAGACTTCATCGAAAATTCCGCCTTGCTAATACATACGTTATTTAATTATAAAGCTCTTGAATCCCATCATTGTAACTCCTCGCCGGTTGTTCTAATCCCTCCATAGATCATCTCATTCTGAGTCCTCCATCCAAACAGCCCCGTTCAATTTGGATTTTTTGAATAAGCAAAGGAAGAAGAAGAGGAAGAAGAATACAACCCCCGAAAAATAGGCGGCAAAAATGTCATCTGATTCGGGCTATAGAAATTCTAGGTTGTAACACAACGACACAAAAGTCAGGGAAAATCGTATTTTCGGCTCTGTGCAGAACAGCGCTTTTTGTTGGATCTAATGGATTTTGCCGCTGTAGCTATTATTGTATAATATATGTCATTGTCATCCTAAAAAAAAACCAGACAAGCTACAAAAATGACAATCTTCTCCAAATCTAATTTGGCAAATTACTGTCAAATACGTTCTAAAAGAAGACGTATCAGCCGAAGTCAGAAGCTTTATGCTGAGAGGTAAGGAAAGGTTCACCTGGCTTTTTTTAATCTCCCGAGGAAAGACTGAAAAATCCGATTTTTGCAAAATTTGCAAGTGTTTCTTAATACGAAGAGCAGAATAAGGAACTGCGGGATCCGCCATCCTGCTTTCATCCGCAATGGTGAGATACTAAGTGCTGTAATAATTCAGCGCTGATACATATACGTTGTGAAGATGTTCTAGTTAGAGATGAGCGAACACTAAAATGTTTGAGATTCGATATTCGTTTCGAGCAGCCCCTCAATATTCGACTACTCGAATCGAATATCGAACCCTATTATAGTCTATGGGGGGAAAATGCTCGTGTCAGGGGTAGGCAACGTTCGATCAAATTATACTTACCAAGTCCACGAGTGAGGGTCGGGCTGGATCCTCCGAGAAGTCTTCTCCGTGCAGCTTCCCCGCGGCGTCTTCCGGCTCTGAATTCACTCTGCCAGGCATCGGACCTGGGCAGAGCCGACTGCGCATGTCTGCACTACAATCCGACATGCGCAGTTGGCTCTGCCCAAGCCCGATGCCTGGCAGAGTGAATTCAGAGCTGGAACACGCCACAGGGAAGCTGCACGGAGAAGACTTCTAAAGGTAGGAGAAGGACCAGCGTTGATTGGCCGACTGTATAGCATTCGGCCAATCAACGCTGGTTCTGCATCGAACTTTTACATTCGAATAGCGAGTGGTACTCGATCGAGTACGAGTATTTCGAATACCGTAGTATTCAATCGAATACCTACTCGATCGAGTACTACTCGCTCATCTCTAGTTCTAGTAGGAAACTTCTAGCTGATCACTCAGATCCATAGTCTATGGGAAGCATGGCCACAAAACCAAGTAGAAATAGGACCTGTCCTGAGTTTTGCGACCCAGACTACCGGCCCATACACGAAACCGTGTAATACATAGTCATGTGTGTGGGGCGCTGGAAATGAATGGGTCGGGGTTGTTGCACAGACATGTCCAAGGGGTCTTAAACTGCTTTCCTGCTCACCTATCCAGCGCAGTCTTTAGTTTTCAGAGGTCATAATTGTCGACAGATTCCCTTTAAAACCCAATTGTCTTTGAACCCAAAAACTGTAATAAATGTATTTAGTGTAAGGCTTGTATTACAGAAGGCCGGGCTCAGCTTTTTGCCATCACACAGTTGACAGCACACAAGCGATTGTGTTGAGCGCAGAGACGTTGCGTTCTAGGTGTGTGGTTTTGATTCTTTCAGCAGTTTTGTTCATTAAGCCATCTGCGTTCAGTAACACATGCCGGAGATTATATTATACTGCAAGGTTAAATGATTCCAATAGCTTTTTCCAGGCTGATGGCTGCAACAAGAACACGATACTTTTATTTTTAGATTTTTTATCATGCAAAAAGTAAAAAGAGCTTTTGTCTACAATTGTATTTACAGCACTTTACAGATGTAGCAGAGCTGTGTCTGCTGAAAAGATGTACAGTGTGCACAGAGACATAAGGTAGAGAGAATGAAATACTGTAGATAGATACTGTAAGAGAGGCAGAAATAAACAGATATAGATATAAATGAGTCTATATGTATAGATACAAAGATAGATAGATAGATAGATAGATAGATAGATAGATAGATAGATAGATAGATAGATATTGTTAGATAGATAGGAGATAGATAGATAGATAGATAGATAGATAGATAGATAGATAGATAGATAGATAGATAGATAGATAGATAGATAGATAGATAGATAGATAGATAGATATTGTTAAATAGATAGGAGATAGACAGATAGACAGATAGATAGATAGATAGATAGATAGATAGATAGATAGATAGATAGATAGATAGATAGATATTGTTAGATAGATAGGAGATAGATAAATAGATAGATAGATAGATAGATAGATAGATAGATAGATAGATAGATAGATAGATAGATAGATAGATAGACTTGTCCATGATCTTCTTAGACTTAGACTGAATACTTTTTGTTCTTTGTTTTCTTTGTCCTATTTTACTTAATGTAAAATTTCGTCTTCTTGTCTCAGACTCGGAGATTCCTCAGAAAAGATAAAAGGCCAAAGTTTCTTTGCTTGTTATGACTACAAAGGCAGATGTATTCTTCTTGCTTGTACAAGAAGTTACTTGTATAATCCTCTGAGCATACAATCACTGCTGAATAATAGATTTACAGAGGGGACTTTAAGATTCTCAGACTTTGCAGATGGAAGTGACATTGTTACATCCATAGACTTCTTGTGGCATGGCTATAAGGGCCAACACATTATATTAATATGACCCTCCCCCACATGCCCATATATATATTTTCTAAATATATTACTTTTATACAACCAAAATACCAGTTGAAGCTAAAGGGAAAATCAATACATGCCTGAATTTTAAAGGGTCTTACTATTATAGAAAGTAATCTTCTTCCTGGATTATGGGATCCCAGCCTTTGAACCTCCACAAGATGATCAGATTTTAAGAAAAACATGATTTTGTACTACTTGTCTCGAAATGTCTATTCTATATGTGTGAGCTCCCCCGGTGGTTGTGTTTTGCATTGCACTCTGTGTTAGCATTCTGCAGTATTGTACTGTATAGGAGAGCTAAGATACGGTGGATCTATATATCTAATTGACAAAATGATCAAAATTACATAAATTACAGTTAAACCGCCATGGAATTCCAGCCCTGCCACTTCCGTAGCCACATCTATTATAAATGGCACTTTGGCACTGCTACAGCTATATGTGTCATATATTATAAATGGCATTTCAGCTCTGCTACATCTCTATGTGTCATGTATTATAAATGGCATGCAGGGGGCAAGCTAATTATTACTGACCTCTATAGCCTACCAATGACGCAGAATAGACTCTAATGCAGAAGAATGACAACTGATACGACGTGACTCAATAAATAATGGTGACACCATAGCTTATAGAAAGAAGTTTTACATCAGCAAAAGTAGGACGCCGTGACAGGGCCTGATGCATTTTCCAATGCTGTAAATGCACCTGCAACTATTAATAGTGTATAGTATACATAACACATAATGACTTAAAGGGAAAGGAAAAGACCGTAATCTTAGATAATCCGAAAGACGAAAAGGATGCGGGAAGACAGATAACACCTACAATAGCTTCATTATCTACAATGTGTCCAAGGAAAAGCTCAGATATTTTCAGCCATATCCATTACCTAGTGAATCTCTGGTATAAAATGCCATAGATATAGCTACAGACCACAGAAATCACAATATAGATTCAATACCATATATAAATCACTGCCGAGTGGGCAGAGGACAAACAGCAAGGAGCAGGAAGAGGGACAGCCGAGCGGGAATTAGCAACCTACATTGATTGATGGAAGGCGCGTTATATAATCAGGGTTTGGACGGGGACACATTAGCCTGGCCCTTTAAAAGTCACTTACCCACTCCCTATAGGGAAGGGAAGGACATGTAGCCCAAATGAAACTATATCACCCATCGGCATGACACAGTTTTCTGGTGCAAATTATAATCAATATTTTGGTGCCCCATCAACTTAATCCATACTCAGCGATGCCCCCTTATGTAAAAATTGTATGAGCAATGGAAAAAGAGTAAAAAAACAAAACAAAACACAGTTTTGTACAACTTTTAAGAAATACTCCCCAATATACTGGAAGACAGAACAAGAAATGGCATTATTGGTCTGTGTAAAATTAGTGGGACTTGGGTTGTCGAATAGAACAAAGGCACCAAATGGTGCACAGAGACAACCCCAAAGAGGAGCGATGAATGCTTGTAAAGTTCAGCCCTCTGGATTGATTCAGGTCAAGTAGAACTGCTATTATTATCTCATGGGATCTACAGGTGGCTCATTGGTTAGCATTGCAGTGCTGGCGTCATGGGTTCGAATCCAACCAAGGGCAACATCTGTGAGGAGTGTGTTTTTTTGCCATGTGTTTGTGTGTATTTCTTCCGGGTATTCCCACACTCCAAAGACATACTGATAGGGTAAAAAAAAAAAAAAGAAAATATTATGGGATCTACTCACCCCGAGGGACTATTAGCTACCAGTAGGATCCCAAAGAGAGGTGAGGCTTGATGAGTATAACTGTGTTCTATGTTTTCGCAACTTCACTTCCCATAATCCAGAATCTATGGTGTAAAGTTTGATACGATCTGAAGAGTTTCGCTCATTTCTAAGTTTAATGCCAGTGGCGTAATTACCGCCGTAGCAGCAGAGGCAGCTGCCACAGGGCCTGGGACATTAGGGGCCCGGCGACAGCCGCTACCGAGTATAATAATTTGTGGCCCGGGAGAGGTAAGAAACATAAAAAACATTGTTACTTACCTCCCCACGATCCGGGCAGGCTTCAGCTTAGTCGTCTGACGTCTCATGACTCTGGCCTGTGTCCCGGGTCATTTGATGTCTGACGTAATTGAAGATGGACTACTTCGGAGCCCGACAGCATGGGAGTTGGGAGATAGGTGAGTAACAGAGGGTTTTTTTCTGTTTTTCTCCCCCTTGGTCTCCGATTATTATACTCTGGGGTTGTGAAAAGACCCCAGAGTATAATAATTGTTTATGGGTGTCCACAGTGGGACATAATACTGTGTGCAGGGGCCACTATGGGGGATAATACTGTGTGCAGGGGCCACTATGGGGGATAATACTGTGTACAGGGGCCACTATGGGACATAATACTGTGTGCAGGGGCCACTATGGGGGATAACACTGTGTAGAGGGGCCACTATGGGGCATAATACTGTGTGGAGGGGTCACTAAGGGACATAATACTGTGTGCGGGGGCCACTATGGGGTATAATAGAGCGCACAGGAATGCTTAGGAGGGGTCGAGGTCTTCGGCGTCGGTGTCGGTCGGGGGGGAGTTTGCCACAGGACCCTGCCATTCCTAGTTACGCCACTGTGTAATGCCTCATATTCCTTGAGATGGCGCTGCAGGGAGATTTAACCATTAGCGCCATCCATCAATGAGGATTCCAGGGGGACACTTCATGATGGCCATATTGTCAGGGGACCCTTTTGACAAGTAGATATTTTTCAAACCCTTTTAGAAATTTGGGCAATGTCCATGATTCTTTTTTTTTTATCCATTTTGATTTTTAATAAAAAAATATCACCATAGGGCAACATTATACTAAAAAGTCTTATAACACTGGAGGCAACACAGGATCACGCACTTGTAAGTAGTAATGGGGACGGTTCAGCTTCAGCTCCCTCCTCCCTCTCACAGCATAGTGACAGAACCCGCTCACAACACTCCCCCATAAAAGTTAATAGATTGATTTCTAATTTACATAAATCATAATATCTACAACTCCACATTCAATGAAAACAATTTGGTTCTTTTACTATTTTATGTTGTTTTTCATATTCCAAATCCGAGAAAATGATTGAATTTGAATTTTCAGCCAAAACCACTGAAATGGAGACTGTTCAGACATCAGATAAAACCCCGTTCCCAGTTCTACCAGCAAACCTGTATAACCTTGTGTTCATTTTATTAGTTGCCTCCCTTAGGCACACAATACTTGCAAATAAAACCCAATGGTAATTCAATTGGCCAGCTGCTGAAAGCTTTGTAAGTAGAGGCAAATTTCCCTTGCCTGGATGTGCATGCAAAACAAGTTATTTCCAATATCGCTTTTCATGAGTTTCGGCAGATTAATCTTTGTTTGACGAAGATTGCACCTACGTGGATCCAGCTGGTTCTGTTACACATCACGAAGATAGCTTCATTTATTGCCACATGTCACAGCTGATTCATGGCTGAAGCCATTTTAATAGGACAGAATATACACATATATTATCCTTGGGGAGGGGTGCATGGTGTATCTTTACCGAACAAATGTGTTCTGTCCTGTAGTGACAAGGTCATTTTTAATTGATCCCAAGAGGGAAAATGAATCTATTAAAGGGTCTGTCCCATCTCAAGGATCCTATGTATATTGTAGCTTGTGTAAATTGAAGACTTTTCCTAAATATATTGCTTTAGAAATTCTTCTTTGTTTGCCTGCTATGTGACCTTATTGTTTCAATTGTTTACAAAGCGTTGCTATAACCACGGATCGGGGAGATAGGACAAGTGACATCACTTACTCAGTGGCAGGACAATATGTTCGGGTAATTGCACTTCGCTGATAATGCCAAGTCTGTCATCTTTATATGTAAACATAGATAACACTGAGTCCATTCTGTACAAGAATCTGCTTATATCTGAACTGCAGAAGTGCTGTGTGTCCATTCAGTTGGGGAAGGGGGGGGGGGGAGAAATACAGCAAGTGAGAAGCAGACAGCTGAGACACTGAGATGGGAAAAACCCCATTGGAGGAAATTTGCACAAGGCCAGAGAAGTGGTAGAATCCATTACGAAGGTAAAGGTATTAAGGGATGTATTGTAGTGTCTTCTTTCTTTCCTCCTGTCCTTCCTTCCTTTGTTCCCTCCTTCTTTTCCCACATCACACTTCCCCCTCCTTCCTTTGCATTCCCCTGTCATACTGCAGAAACTATACATTTGAAGCAGTGCTGTAAGTACATGACTTTATCAACTACTTTATTCTATTTCACAGCATAGAAGTCTATCAGAGAGATTTCTCAGCATACTACAGTCCTATGAAAAAGTTTGGGCACCTCTATTAATCTTAATCATTTTTAGTTCTAAATATTTTGGTGTTTGCAACAGCCATTTCAGTTTGATATATCTAATAACTGATGGACACAGTAATATTTCAGGATTGAAATGAGGTTTATTGTACTAACAGAAAATGCGCAATATGCATTAAACCAAAATTTGACCGGTGCAAAAGTATGGGCACCTCAACAGAAAAGTGACATTAATATTTAGTAGATCCTCCTTTTGCAAAGATAACAGCCTCTAGTCGCTTCCTGTAGCTTTTAATCAGTTCCTGGATCCTGGATAAAGGTATTTTGGACAAACAATTCAAGTTCAGTTAAGTTAGATGGTCGCCGAGCATGGACAGCCCGCTTCAAATCATCCCACAGATGTTCAATGATATTCAGGTCTGGGGACTGGGATGGCCATTCCAGAACATTGTAATTGTTCCTCTGCATGAATGCCTGAGTTGATTTGGAGCAGTGTTTTGGATCATTGTCTTGCTGAAATATCCATCCCCGGCGTAACTTCAACTTCGTCACTGATTCTTGAACATTATTCTCAAGAATCTGCTGATACTGAGTGGAATCCATGCGACTCTCAACTTTAACAAGATTCCCGGTGCCGGCATTGGCCACACAGCCCCAAAGCATGATGGAACCTCCACCAAATTTTACAGTGGGTAGCATGTGTTTTTCTTGGAATGCTGTTTCTTTTTGGACGCCATGCATAACGCCTTTTTTTATAACCAAACAACTCAATTTTTGTTTCCAAAATGAAGCTGCCTTGTCCAAATGTGCTTTTTCATACCTCAGGCAACTCTATTTGTGGCGTACGTGCAGAAACGGCTTCTTTCTCATCACTCTCCCATACAGCTTCTATTTGTGCAAAGTGCGCTGTATAGTTGACCGATGCACAGTGACACCATCTGCAGCAAGATGATGCTGCAGCTCTTTGGAGGTGGTCTGTGGATTGTCCTTGACTGTTCTCACCATTCTTCTTCTCTGCCTTTCTGATATTTTTCTTGGCCTGCCACTTCTGGACTTAACAAGAACTGTCCCTGTGGTCTTCCATTTCCTTACTATGTTCCTCACAGTGGAAACTGACAGGTTAAATCTCTGAGACAACGTTTTGTATCCTTCCTCTGAACAACTATGTTGAACAATCTTTGTTTTCAGATCATTTGAGAGCGGGCTGTCCATGTTCGGCGACCATCAAACTTAACTGAACTTGAATTGTTTTGTAGAAAGAAATGGTCCAAAATCCCTTCATCCAGGATCCAGGAACTGATTAAAAGCTACAGGAAGCGACTAGAGGCTGTTATCTTTGCAAAAGGAGGATCTACTAAATATTAATGTCACTTTTCTGTTGAGGTGCCCATATTTTTGCACCGGTCAAATTTTGGTTTAATGCATATTGCGCATTTTCTGTTAGTACAATAAACCTCATTTCAATCCTGAAATATTACTGTGTCCATCAGTTATTAGATATATCAAACTGAAATGGCTGTTGCAAACACCAAAATATTTAGAACTAAAAATGATTAAGATTAATAGAGGTGCCCAAACTTTTTCATAGGACTGTATGTACAGTGTTGGCCAAAAGTATTGGCACCCCTGCAATTCTGTCAGATAATACTCCTTTTCTTCCAGAAAATGATTGCAATCACAAATTCTTTGGTATTATTATCTTCATTTAATTTGTCTTCAATGGAAAACCACAAAAAGAATGGTCAAAAAGCCAAATTGGATATAATTCCACAGCAAACATAAAAAAGGGGATGGACAAATGTATTGGCACTGTTTGAAAAATCATGTGATGCTTCTCTAAATTGTGTAATTAACAGTGCTTAGCACACACATTCAGCTCTACTTCATCGGGCTAATAGAATGCATTGGCCAATCAGCGCTGGCCAATGCATTCTATTAGCGTGAGCTGAGTTTGCACAGGGGTTCTAGTGCACCCTCGGCTCTGCTACATCAGATGTACATCATCTGATGTAGCAGAGCCGAGTGTGCATCAGATGTGTAGTTGAGCAGAACTGGCTCAGCACTGCTAAGTCTCTGCATTCGCATAGGAATGCATTGGCCAGCCTTCGGCCAATCAGCGCTGGCTCTGCCGGAGGAGGCGGAGTCTAAGGTCGGACCTGAATGGAGACTGGTGTGGAGCGATCTTAGACTCCGCCTCCTCCAGCAGAGCCAGCGCTGATTGGTCGAATTCCGTACTCTGGCCAATCAGCACTGGCCAATGCATTTCTATGGGGAAAAGTTAGTTTGCGAAAATCGCAAACTGACAGGGATTTCCATGAAATAAAGTGACTTTTATGCCCCCAGACATGCTTCCCCTGCTGTCCCAGTGTCATTCCAGGGTGTTGGTATCATTTCCTGGGGTGTCATAGTGGACTTGGTGACCCTCCAGACACGCATTTGGGTTTCCCCCTTAAAGAGTATATGTATAGACTATAATGGGGTTCGAAACCCATTCGAACACTCGAACAGTGAGCGGCTGTTCGAATTGAATTTTGAACCTCGAACATTTTAGTGTTCGCTCATCTCTAGTATACAAGCTTCAGATCAGGTTGATAGACATTTTTGGTAGGAATGTGTCACAGAAGTAACCATTGTCTTCGAAATTTCTGAAAAATGTTATGCTGTAGAATTAACACTATAAGAGGTTCAAACATAAGCGTGAACATTGACGGAACAGTAGCAGGAATTGTCGAATGGGGATGTGAAGCATGGGATTTTTCAAAAAAACAATCGGACCTTGATTGATGAAAAGAATCCAAGGAGTTTATTTCAGGATGTCCAGTTTTAACAAAAAAAATAATTCTTCAGCAAATGTCCATAATGTATACAACAAACACCTTGTACCTCAGGCTGCTGAAGTCTCACAAACAATTCATCATGTGAACTTCACCAACACACCCATACCTCTTTAATAACATCCAAGAGTCCCCTGGGTCGTCTCCCATATAACAATTCAAAAGGACTAAACCCTGTAGACTCTTGTGGAACATTACGATAGGCAAATAACAGAAAGGGCAACCATTTGTCCCACAGTTTTGGATCATTATGTGCAAATTTCCTAAGCATGTTTTTCAAGGTTTGGTTATACCGTTCAGTCAACCCATCAGTTTGTGGATGATAAGGGGTAGTTCTGAGGGGCTGTATACCAAGAAGCTTATAGACTTCTAACAGAAAGGAAGATGTAAAGTTACTCCCCTGATCAGTAAGGATTTGCTTAGGTAATCCCACCCTTCTAAACACATTCAAGATTTCCTCAGCAACTCTTTTAGCAGTAACTGTGCGCATAGGTATGGCTTCAGGATACTTGGTACAGTAATCAACAATTGTAAGAATGAAACGGTTACCTTTGGAACTTTTTTCTAGTGGACCAATAATATCCATACCCACAGTATTAAATGGTTCATCAATTATTGGTAAGGGTATAAGCTCTGCTTTGGGAGGAGCTGAAGCAGTGTACTGACATATTGGGCAACTACGACAGTAAGTAGTGATCTCATCATAAACTCCAGGCCAATAGAACCGATAGAGTACTCTGGCCAAGGTTCTTTTATAACCCAAATGTCCAGCAAAAGGAACATCATGCGCTAATTTCAAAATTTCTGGTCTAAACTTTTTTGGCACAACTAACTGTTGCACTTGCTCTCCTGTTTTTGGGTGACTACACACTCTATATAAAATATTGTTTTCCACCAGATAATAGGGTGTAAGAAGCTGCTTACCACTTTCTGCAACCACTTTACTGTTAGTTAAACCGTGTTCATACAATGCATACAAGTCAATGTCCTGTTTTTGTTCAAATGTAATATCAGTGTCCCACAAGTCAGCATTTTTATACTTGCCATCCAGGGAAACTCTTCTCCTAGAGACATCCTGCTGTCCTGGAACTCTCAGAGGCTTTGATGATGACGGCTCCATGATGTCCTCATGGAATGGGAAAATGTCCTCCAAAGTCTCATCTCTCTTGTGTGCCTTTGCTTTAGCTCTGGTAGTCACAGCAGACAGCTGGCTTTTCCCCATTAGCAAATCTTTGAATCCGGGTGTGGTTCTTCCAAGGATCACTGGTACTTGTAGTTCTGGAACAACAACTGCTGGCATGGTAAAACATTTCTCATCCAACTGCAGGTCAATATTTGATGTGGAGTATTTTTTTGTATCTCCATGAACACAAGTAATTGGCACTTTGGGAGAGTCCATCTTCTGAGTTATTAGGTTCTCCTTTACCAAGCTTAGTTTACTGCCAGAATCAAGCAAAGCATTCACAGTCTGTCCATTAACTTGGATTGGCAGAATAAAGTCACTGCTAGCAAAAAACGATCCAGACTTTGTGCCTTTAGCGCTTTTCCTGGGGCAAAATTTAGCTATGTGTCCCTTTTCTTGGCAAATATAGCACATTTTTTCACTGGTGACAGTTTTTAATGGACTTCTGGCTTCTTGACCTCTCCCTCCAGAGAAAGTTCTGAATGGTTTAGCTGGACCAGTTGCAGACCTGCTTAAGTCTCTCTTTGCTAGGATAAAGTCCTCTGCCAAAGAAATAGCTTTATCAGCATTTTTGGGTCGATGTTTTTTAACCCAAGCAAGAACATCAGCTGGAAGAATTTGTAGAAACTGTTCAAGTATGATTGCTTCACTAATCTGCTCAGTCGTCTTGTTGTCTGGTTTCATCCATTTCATATATAAGTCTTGCAGGCGAGTAAAGACTTTTCTTGGACCATCAGTGTAGCTGTACTTGAGTTCTCTGAACCTCTGTCTGTAGGTTTCCTCACTGATGTCATATCGCCTTAGAATAGTTTCTTTAACCAAGTCATAGTTATTTGCATCATTCATGTTCATGTGGCTATATGCCAGTTGAGCTTGCCCAGTAAGATATGGCGCCAGTCTTACAACCCACTGTTCCTTAGGCCACTGACAGGTATGTGCAATTCTTTCAAATGTGGTTAAATATGCTTCAATATCATCTTCTGGAGAAAGTTTGGTCATGCGAGGGTCTTTCCAAGCAACAGGCGGTCTCAGAGTTTGAAACAGCTCCCTCCAGCGTTCATCCTGATGTCGCAATTCCTCGCAATTTCTCCTGGCTTCCTCCATTTGCCTTTTTTCTGCATTGATCTGCTGCACGGTTAACCATTTCATAAGGTCAGCAATGCTCTCTGGTAAAGTCTTTTCAGAAGGCTCAGCAACACTTGGAGTTAATGGAGCAGCTGTGGCTCCTTGCACTTCTGCATCCTCCTCTAGCAGTGCTCTCGGTCTGACACCTTGACTTTCCATATTCACCAGCTTCCTTGCAACAGTTCGCTTTGCAGACTTAGTTGGTGGCTTTGCATTAATACACCAGGAACGTGTCTTGTACATAACTCCCTTGTTTCTTTATGCTTGAGTACTTACAGCAATACTCCAAAAATCATCCCGTTTCTGACACCATATGTGAAGCATGGGATTTTTCAAAAAAACAATCGGACCTTGATTGATGAAAAGAATCCAAGGAGTTTATTTCAGGATGTCCAGTTTTAACAAAAAAAAATAATTCTTCAGCAAATGTCCATAATGTATACAACAAACACCTTGTACCTCAGGCTGCTGAAGTCTCACAAACAATTCATCATGTGAACTTCACCAACACACCCATACCTCTTTAATAACATCCAAGAGTCCCCTGGGTCGTCTCCCAAGAATGGTACAGGAGTCCCCAGGTCTGGTAATATCTCTGTGTGAATGTTCTATTACTGTTTCTTATTCCTTTCTTTCCTCATTAGGCTGGCCACCTAATGCTCTATTTTCCTACTATTTCTTGTCTTACCATCTGGGAACCATATACTAACACTAAGGAACTGTTCACATTACCATGGATTTATAAAGTGTTTTTGCATATTTACCTGCATGAGTGGAGTTGCACTGGGTGTGTCCGCCCTGATCTTATAAGAGGCAAGTCTGCAGCAACTCCAGGGTTTTATAGGGAAAACTGCAGAGTATTATGGGAAATGTCTAAGGTATAAAATGATTCCAATTCCCAGAAAGCTGGGTATGGGTGTGTTGGTGAAGTTCACATGATGAATTGTTTGTGAGACTACAGCAGCCTGAGGTACAAGGTGTTTGTTGTATACATTATGGAGATTTTCTGAAGAATTATTTTTTTTGTTAAAACTGGACATCCTGAAATAAACTCCTTGGATTCTTTTCATCAATCAAGGTCCGATTGTTTTTTTGAAAAATCCCATGCTTCACATGTTGTGAGATACAAAATAACCAATAATTGCTACATCTGCAAATAAAACTTTGGAGAGGTTTCTAGGCATACTCTGTGACCTGTGCAGTGAGTGGAGTAGACAAAATGTATCAGATATCTTGTGAAAGAGTATCACAAAATCACATTGCTTTGAAAAGCTGGTTACTTGGTCCTCGATAGTGTCGCAGTGAGTGCGGAAATCTTCATTTCAGTAGAAGATTTTAGGTTTATTGTTTGTAATGCAGAACATATAGAGTTAACCTACAACCACTAAGCTAGCATCCGTATAATGACTGCCCCAGGTACCCTGTATAATCCATAATCATGGTATACATGTGTCAGTCCCTGCTCTGCCCCCCGTAGCTCATACATGGCATTAAGAATAAATGTATGCACTTCAAAGATTCGCTTGGACTTGACGAAGACAGAAACGTCTTTGCAGACGTTCTACATGTAAATTCTGCTAACAATGTCATCATTTTCTAGATTTCCTTTTCTGCCCATTAAATTGGAGGAGACATTTCCTTCAAAAATGTAACTCATTAACATCAATCATTTCGGCTGTACATGTGGGGTGTCAGCCTGACAAAGCCAATGTGTCCGCCATACTGCGGTCCGGCGTGCGTCTCCTCGTACTATACACAGATATAAATATACATAAGCTCTTTGGTAATTAATAGTCTTCTAATGAAGAGACGTCTAATGAAGGTTACATCATCTCACTTGACTCTTGAAGGATCTTACCTGCTCCTCTCCGAGATGCGTAGTCCATTTGTTTCCCTGATAACCTGTCTGCAGATATGTCTTAGAACAGTAATGATGACTGCTTTCCCCCAGGGCTACGAGGCAACTCAAGCTCAAAGCATTAAGGGTGAGAGACGTTTCCGAATGACCAGAATCCTCCTTTTGCTATTGCATTGCAGTTCTAGAAGACAATCAGGACATTGAATGAGGTTATTTCGACTGAATGATACTGATGGAGAAGAAAATAGCAGAGAAATTAAATTTTCTTTTTTATATTCTACAGAGATTTAGGTAGCGAGAGTTCACAGTGAAATCTCTATCCGTGACAACGTAGATGAGCAGAGATGGGGATATACAAAGAAAAGGGGACCCTTGCGTCACCCATCCCTTATGGTATTGGGCAAAACCATCAGGAGAAAGTAAAGTCTTGGGCTTTCAGGCTGATTCCGACACTGGGTCATGCGTTCAGGAAACAGACCTAGTGAAAAAATAGGTTGACCTGGGTAAATTTGTGGTTTGACTTTGAGGGTAACTGCCCACCATACGGAAAACCTAGGTTTCCGGGACATACCTAAAAATAAATTGGAAGAAACCTGTATCCAGTATCGGACTCTCTGCCCCATTGCTGGGTATGTTGGGGCTGGCAGACTCGTAAAGTTCGACCCCTTCACTGATGGGATTTGGTAATGATGGAGAAGAAGATTGACTTTGCTGTTATAATGAACAAATTTGATTGTGACACAACAGCAAAGGAGACCCATCACCGAACACTGGATCCAGCCCAAAATCCCAAGATTCTAAACCTGCAGAACCCAAATTAAGTTTTGGTCAATGGATAACCCCTATAAAGAGGAAGTGTCATCTATCCTGTCATATATCTGAATTTCCTATGAAATAAACAGAATAATCTATATGGGCGGCATGGTGGCTCAGTGGTTATCCTTGCAGCGCTGGAGTCCTGGGTTCAAATCCTGCCAAGGACAACATCTGCAAGGAGTTTGAATGTTCTCCCCATGTTTGGTGGGTTTCCTCTGGGTACGCCGGTTTCCTCCCACACTCCAAATACATACTGATAGGGAACGGAGATTGTGAACCCTATATGGGACAGTGACTGACAATGTCTATAAAGCGCCGTGTAATATGATGGCGCTATATAAGTAAGCATAATAAGAAGCTGGTGCTCGCAGCTCTCCACTAGTGTGAGGACAGGTGATAAGG
Source organism: Leptodactylus fuscus (assembly GCF_031893055.1). Lineage (NCBI taxonomy): Eukaryota > Metazoa > Chordata > Amphibia > Anura > Leptodactylidae > Leptodactylus > Leptodactylus fuscus. The sequence goes on from NC_134272.1 coordinate 79,798,910, forward strand.
CTGCACTTCTCTGTCACCAGTGTTGGCTGTCTTAGACTTGTCTCCTCCCGAGCTGCCAACCAAACACTGACCTGCTTCAGTTCAGCTGTAGATGTCCACTATTGTGTAATATTGCAAAAATAATCCACTTCTGTTGTTATGGGGGATACATGGCCCATCATCCGGACACCAGTCTTCTTACCGAAGAGTGTCTTAAATTGTCTGCTATGGAGAACCAGTTAATAGTCTTGTGGTGGGTTGCAAAGATGCTCCAGAATTGTTACAGAGAAGCATTTACTGAAACAGAGATGTCAGGGGGGAAGCCTAAATGGAAAGCAATCTTTCATAGGTTCTGACCACCCAACAGCCAAAGGGATGGGACTAGTGGTGGGAAAACGGATTCACTCCATGCTGGATTTTTCACAAAACAAAACAATTGGGGTGCATTGTGGTAAATGATTATATTCTAGGGTGGAGGACCAGGGGAGGTGAAATTAAAAAAAAAAAAAATTATACTCACCTTCTCTCACTTTTTTTGGGCTTCCTTGCAGCATCTGGTGCTCTCCTGGTGATGTCATGCACCCGGGGTCACTGCTTAGACATGACGTCATGACGCTCGGTGTGCCCATGTCATCACTAAGGCCAATCACAGGCCTGACCTGTCTCCTCGGGCACATGATGTCACAGAAGAAACTGAGACAGGGCACCAGATGCCACAAGGAGGCCCAAGAGGTGAGAGAAGGTGAATATAAATGTTTTAATGTTTTACATCTCCATTGGGCCTCCACCTACTATACCAAAAATTTCACTTCTGGTTCTATCTGAACTTATTGGCCTGGAAACTAATTAAGGATCCGAACCACTGAAAAAATCTTGGGAGGTTCGTCCATGTACAGATGGGACCAATCAACCTTCATTTCTGCATCGTTTTCCATCCTTGTATTTACACCCCTGCGCCTGAGACTCTAAGTCGTAAAGATGAACTAAAAATACATCTTGTGTTTATTTACTTTCCTTGAGTTGTCTTCTCAGTTTCCGGAGTTTTGACATCTACTCCGTGAATATTTTTGATTTTGCGAAATCAATGTTATTTATGTGTTTTTGAAGATAATGGTCCTTAGGCCCGCAATGTTTACGACAACACCGAGGAGTCATTTACATATTAAATAGTTACTGATTACCTCTTCCATGTTTCTAATTACACATTAGCATATGCAGGATTTTTTTTTTTTTTTTTGCAATTATCCTTTAATGAAACAACGCGTTTTAAGAGTTCACAGAACATAAACCCATGATATGAATTAGTATCTTGTAGATTTGGCTAATCCCCTATAACTCTAATGACACAACAACATAAAAGGCCATGAGACGTGGAACATTATTGGCTCAGAATCCAATCAGAATTTTATATATAAACTGTACATGACATTGAAAATTTGGAATAATCGTTGGGCTCTTACATTTCTTAATCTTCAGTGTTGGAAAAAAAATAATAAGATATTGAGACCAGAATCACACAAGATGTTTTTGTGATAATTTTTGATCCAGTTTTGATGAAGTTTTTGGAGACAAATTTCTACAAAGGTCTGCATCATTAATCGGCTATAGGATAGGTTATATCGGTCCACACCGCACTTGGCCTTCCTCCTTGGTTTATAGTTATCAGTGCTCGGTCTACAGTAAGATAAGACGGAATATTGATTTAGAATTAGTGAAGCGAAAATGAAAAACAAAGGGAGGCGGAACTGAGTCATTTTCTACTAGCAAACAGCGCACACCGCCATCACTATACTGGACATCATAATGTCTGCATGTTACATCATTACAAATACTGTATTTCTATACAATGATGTCACAGTGTTCAGAGTGATACTTTGTGTTAAAATGATCTCTTTATTATGACACTGTGTGTATTATCCCTGTACTGTGACATCACTGTGTGTATTATCCTGTACTGTGACATCACTGTGTGTATTATCTCTGTACTGTGACATCACTGTGTGTATTATCTCTATACTGTGACATCACTGTGTGTATTATCCCTGTACTGTGACATCACTGTGTGTATTATCCTGTACTGTGACATCACTGTGTGTATTATCTCTGTACTGTGACATCACTGTGTGTATTATCCCTGTACTGTGACATCACTGTGTGTATTATCCCTGTACTGTGACATCACTGTGTGTATTATCCCCGTATTGTGACATCACTGTGTGTATTATCTCTGCACTGTGACATCACTGTGTGTATTATCCTGTACTGTGACATCACTGTGTGTATTATCCTGTACTGTGACATCACTATGTGTATTATATCTGTACTGTGACATCACTGTGTGTATTATCCTGTACTGTGACATCACTGTGTGTATTATCCTGTACTGTGACATCACTGTGTGTATTATCCCTGTACTGTGACATCACTGTGTGTATTATCTCTGCACTGTGACATCACTGTGTGTATTATCCTGTACTGTGACATCACTGTGTGTATTATCCTGTACTGTGACATCACTGTGTGTATTATCCTGTACTGTGACATCACTGTGTGTATTATCCTGTACTGTGACATCACTGTGTGTATTATCCCTGTACTGTGACATCACTGTGTGTATTATCTCTGCACTGTGACATCACTGTGTGTATTATCCTGTACTGTGACATCACTGTGTGTATTATCCCTGTACTGTGACATCACTGTGTGTATTATCCTGTACTGTGACATCACTGTGTGTATTATCCTGTACTGTGACATCACTGTGTGTATTATCCCTGTACTGTGACATCACTGTGTGTATTATCCTGTACTGTGACATCACTGTGTGTATTATCTCTGTACTGTGACATCACTGTGTGTATTATCCCTGTACTGTGACATCACTGTGTGTATTATCCCTGTACTGTGACATCACTGTGTGTATTATCCCTGTACTGTGACATCACTGTGTGTATTATCTCTGTACTGTGACATCACTGTGTGTATTATCCCTGTACTGTGACATCACTGTGTGTATTATCTCTGTACTGTGACATCACTGCGTGTATTATCTCTGTACTGTGACATCACTGTGTGTATTATCCCCGTACTGTGACATCACTGTGTGTATTATCCCTGTACTGTGACATCACTGTGTGTATTATCCCCGTACTGTGACATCACTGTGTGTATTATCCCTGTACTGTGACATCACTGTGTGTATTATCCTGTACTGTGACATCACTGTGTGCATTATCCTGTACTGTGACATCACTGTGTGTATTAGCTCTGTATTGTGACATCACTGTGTTTATTATCCCTGTACTGTGACATCACTGTGTGTATTATCACTGTACTGTGACATCACTGTGTGTATTATCCCTGTACTGTGACATCACTGTGTGTATTATCCTGTACTGTGACATCACTGTGTGTATTATCCTGTACTGTGACATCACTGTGTGTATTATCTCTGTTCTGTGACATCACTGTGTGTATTATCTCTGTACTGTGACATCACTGTGTGTATTATCTCTGTACTGTGACATCACTGTGTGTATTATCCCTGTACTGTGACATCACTGTGTGTATTATCTCTGTACTGTGACATCACTGTGTGTATTATCTCTGTACTGTGACATCACTGTGTGTATTATCACTGTACTGTGACATCACTGTGTGTATTATCTCTGTACTGTGACATCACTGTGTGTATTATCCCTGTACTGTGACATCACTGTGTGTATTATCCCTGTACTGTGACATCACTGTGTGTATTATCTCTGTACTGTGACATCACTGTGTTTATTATCCCTGTACTGTGACATCACTGTGTGTATTATCTCTGTTCTGTGACATCACTGTGTGTATTATCTCTGTACTGTGACATCACTGTGTGTATTATCTCTGTACTGTGACATCACTGTGTGTATTATCCCTGTACTGTGACATCACTGTGTGTATTATCTCTGTACTGTGACATCACTGTGTGTATTATCTCTGTACTGTGACATCACTGTGTGTATTATCACTGTACTGTGACATCACTGTGTGTATTATCTCTGTACTGTGACATCACTGTGTGTATTATCCCTGTACTGTGACATCACTGTGTGTATTATCCCTGTACTGTGACATCACTGTGTGTATTATCTCTGTACTGTGACATCACTGTGTTTATTATCCCTGTACTGTGACATCACTGTGTGTATTATCACTGTACTGTGACATCACTGTGTGTATTATCCCTGTACTGTGACATCACTGTGTATTATCCCTGTACTGTGACATCACTGTGTGTATTATCCTGTACTGTGACATCACTGTGTGTATTATCTCTGTACTGTGACATCACTGTGTGTATTATCTCTGTACTGTGACATCACTGTGTGTATTATCTCTGTACTGTGACATCACTGTGTGTATTATCTCTGTACTGTGACATCACTGTGTTTATTATCCTGTACTGTGACATCACTGTGTGTATTATCCCTGTACTGTGACATCACTGTGTGTATTATCTCTGTACTGTGACATCACTGTGTGTATTATCCCTGTACTGTGACATCACTGTGTGTATTATCCTGTACTGTGACATCACTGTGTGTATTATCCTGTACTGTGACATCACTGTGTGTATTATCCCTGTACTGTGACATCACTGTGTGTATTATCCTGTACTGTGACATCACTGTGTGTATTATCCCTGTACTGTGACATCACTGTGTGTATTATCTCTGTACTGTGACATCACTGTGTGTATTATCCCTGTACTGTGACATCACTGTGTGTATTATCCTGTACTGTGACATCACTGTGTGTATTATCCTGTACTGTGACATCACTGTGTGTATTATCCCTGTACTGTGACATCACTGTGTGTATTATCCTGTACTGTGACATCACTGTGTGTATTATTCTGTACTGTGACATCACTGTGTGTATTATCCTGTACTGTGACATCACTGTGTGTATTATCTCTGTACTGTGACATCACTGTGTGTATTATCCTGTACTGTGACATCACTGTGTGTATTATCTCTGTACTGTGACATCACTGTGGGAATGACTCCAGCCTAATGTCGGTGAGGACTGTGTGTGGGTTGTGCCCCCAGACAGTAATTGTCAGTGACTTATACATAACCATTGTAGTTACATACATATGCTATTTTTGTTCATTTGGTCACCAGTGTAGATAGTTGTTGTTGCTCTTTATTTTTCAGTGTTACAATCTATCGCCTGTCCCTGGTTGTTTTATAGCTCAGTTCTCGTAATTGATGGTTTTGGCAGCCGCTGAAGGTTGTCCACTTCAACAAGTTCTAAATGTCATAGAGTCGGCGTGATTCACACACTCCTTCCCCGCTCCGACCACATTTTAGTGCTCCTATTAAGCCTTCTATAAAATATCACACTTTTGGTCTCTACCTCCGCCTGATTTACCTCCGCACGAGTAATATATCTGCTCTAATAGATTCTTCCTTGTAGCCGAGGAACTTTCTGTTAATGGATATTCTCCTTCCTGTTATTAGTGTATTTATTTACTCCCACAGTACACAACATAGGGGCAGACCCTACGGGCCCCTCACATGGGGGCCCAGCTCAGCTTGTTCCATTCCCCTTTGCAACAATGTATAACTCCCGTATTCCATTACTGCATTACTATCAGATGGAGTAAAATAGTATACTGTAATTGACGTCTATGCGTGGATACATTGTATCTTTTGTAAATATAAGGTTATGAACCCATTTTATTGAAAATTGATGATCTGCAGTACCTGGTTTGGCCACTATACACATCCATGATAGCTCTAAGAACAAGCAGAGCAAGTATACATGCTGGGAGTTGTAGTACAACAATTGGGGAGCCGAAGATTGCCTACCCCTGATGCATAGCATATATATACATATATATATATATATATATATATATATATATATATATATATATATATATATACATATATATATATATATATATATATATATATATATATATATATATATATCAACCCATGTAACAAAACACGTTACTTAGACATGATAACGAATCCCCTGACAGGCTGTAATTCACTTCACCACCAGTGGGTGGCTGCTCATAGACACATAGAGGGAATTCCTTTACCAGTCTTAAATGTCCAGTTGCCCCGAGATCAGGAGTGGGGTTAAAATTTTAACAGGATCTATGGGGAGGATTGGAAGCAATTTTTTGCCTATGGGCAAGGGATGCAGATTGTTATATTAATGCTGAGGTCATGTTTCCTTCAGTAAAAAGTCACATCCTTTTTGGAGACCTTTTTGGAGAGTGTATTATAAATTATGGCTTCGTACATTATATGAGTTGTCCGCCTTTCTACTGTTAATGCCCATCCCAGGTGCCCAAATGGAATCTCCTATAGTCAGTGTCCTGGTATAACTCAGTCTGGTTTCTGGTGTGAGTTATAGTACCCTTGTTGGGCCAAGAAATCTCCACCTTTCCCACCTTGGACTCCACCCCAACTCCACCCACTTTTGTAACAAACGGCACTGAAAGAATGGCCCATCTTTACTGCCAAAAACACCGTGCATCAAAGATGGGCCCCAACTACTCCCATCTATGCCAATTTTCCGGCACAGAAGGAATAGTAAACTCCCCCATGTAGTACAGATAGAACATCATCACTTTGTGACGTTATATCACAAAATGGTTTTAGGGTCCATTCAATGAAGTCAATGGGAGGCTTTTTTTCCCACATGGATTCTGACGTGGATTCAGCATCAAAATCAGCGCCAAACAACTCAGTGTGAATGGACTCTTAATAAGTAGAGATGAGCGAACAGTAAAATGTTCTAGGTTCGATATTCGTTTCGAGTAGCTCCTCAATATTCGACTACTCGAATCGAATATCGAACCCCATTATAGTCTATGGGGGGAAAATGCTCGTTTCAGGGGTAGGCAACATTTGATCAAATTGTACTTACCAGGTCCACGAGTGAGGGTCGGGCTGGATCCTCCGAGAAGCCTTCTCCTTGCAGCGTCCCCGCGACATCTTCCGGCTCTGAATTTACTCTGCCAGGCATCGGGCCTGGGCAGAGCCGACTGCACATGCCCGCACTACAAGCAGATATGCGCATTCGGCTCTGCCCAGGTCCGATGCCTGGCAGAGTGAATGAAGAGCCGGAAGACGCCGCGGGGAAGCTGCACGGAGAAGACTTCTAAAGGTAGGAGAAGAACCAACGTTGATTGGCCGACTGTATAGCATTCAGCCAATCAATGCTGGTTCTGCATCAAACTTTTCCATTCGAATAGCGAGTGGTACTCGATCGAGTACGAGTATTTAGAATACCGTAGTATTCGATCGAATGCCTACTCGATCGAGTACTACTTGCTCATCTCTATTAATAAGGTTTTTCATGTTTGACCCACTGAAACCAAGGAGGTGGAGGAGAGGTACGGGTTTAGCATCCATTTGCCTGATTTAAAATAAAAAAATAAAGGGGTTGTCCTGTAATCCACCACTGGTGTTTGTTTAGGCTCCATGCTGGAAGTCCTGCACCTTACGTGCCTGATCGGTCTGAGCAGTCACATGGAGAACATTGAGGTGCCATCATAAGCTCCACTGCCTAGACAACCCCTTCAAGTTATTACAACAAAAAAAAACAGGAACCGAAATATTACCCATAAATGTATCTCCATTCCAAGCAAACAAGTGCAAACATAGAAAGTTTAAAAAAAGAAACCTTTATTGAGTTAAATTATTATGCACTGCACACTGTACATCAGGTGTCATTATTTAATATCTGAAATTACATTCCACAATAATTATGGCTATTTGTGCCATCCAAATTGATGGTTTTCTCCATTTACAACCTATTATTATGTAGTGTTAAAAAAAATACAGTATAAAAAGGTTAATTTGGATATAGGCAAAAAATGCAAAGTCCTAGGTGGAAAAAAACTCATAAAAAGAAAAAAAAAAAAACGAAAACCAAACCAAAAATATTCGATAGGGCTTCACAAAGAGTAATATTTCCATGCAGACACCAACAGCGACACTGAATGTATCATAGACTGGATGTTAGAGTGTAAGAGCCACGTATAGGATGAAAAATAAAAATAAATTGTTACGCCGCAAAATCTAAGAAATTTTTAGATCTATTTGTGCTTTTAAGACAATTTTTATTTTCATAAAAGGAATGTCTGCCAACAGGAAGGCTTTCCCTATAAGTTTTCGTTTTGAGCATATAACTTGCACAGTTTCATGGTCAGGTTTTTATTTTAAAAGGTGCAAAAGTTTTTTTTTTTTTTTTTTGCCAAACTAAAGACCAAAAAAAATAAAAAATTGTGGTCGAGCAATGTATTGTATTCTATGACAAACCTATGGCAAAGGGAAAGAAGGACAATTTCCAATGGATACTTGGGGTCAGGGTAAGGGACAGCCAGAGTGGGCAATCCAGGGAGATGGGTAGAATTTTTGGATAAAAAACTAGAAGGAGGTGATGGAGCTGTGGAGCCACGTGACCCTATTTTATAAACGTGTGTTAAGAAGGACAGATGGCTTTGCATTTGCACATGTTCAAAATGGATGGGACTGAACAGACATGGTTAGGCTGGGTTCACATCTGTGTTTCCTCACCGTTGGATGATTCCGCCCCCCATTCTGCTTGAAAGCACGACTTTCCTCTCTGCATTTTTCGGGCGGAACCCACTGGACCCCGTTATAGTCTATGGGGTTAGCAGGTAACTGCTTTTTAACTGGAATGGGTTTCTGGTTTTTGGCAACCCCAAGAGGACCCGAAGAACAGAAACACAGGTGTATATATGAACCAATAAAAAACTTTAACAAGTCAGAAGTTTTGATCAGCGAGGATTTGGGTGCTACGATCCCTCCTCATCTCTAAAATCAAGGACAGTGTGCTTATCCCGGGACTCTCTCTTCTCACTAGCTTAAAGGCTATGTGGTCATTTTTTTCATTATTGCATTATACTGTATATGTTCTCTATAAAACATTTTTCAAATAAGGATTTATTTTAAAAAAAACTTTCATTTTCTTCTGCAGCCTTCACCTGTTGTCATATAGTACAAGCTGCCGTGACCCCTTTCCATTTAGATGTCTGAGAAGCCGCCTGATGGTTCGTACTGGAAGTGTTATCTCTATCTGCTCATAAACACTTGGTAGGCATTCTGAATTCTATCAGTTTGATAAGGTTTCAACCCTAATAAATGCTTAGGTTGATAGGAGCAGATAGGACACCAGAGAGAGCACTCGCAGCCCGAGCTGTCAGACGGCTTATCAGACAGTTCTCTGTGAAAAGGGGACACAGTAGTTTGCACTATATGAGTATGGGTGAAGACTGCAGAAGAAACAGAAGGAAGAATTTTTTAGGCTTGAGCAATTGGGAGCAGAAAAGATTGATTCACAATCGGCGATCGAGCAAATTTCACGATTGGCTGGAAAATGATCGGAAATCGGATTTTGAAATCTCAAGATCGGCTCAACCCTAAAAGTGACTTTTCCCATAGAGAAACATTGACTAGGGTTGAGGATCAGGAAAGATCGGATCCCGATTGGTGATCAAGCAAATTTCACAATCGGGATCGGCTGGAAAATGATCGGAAATCAGATTTTAAAATCGATCCTGAAATCTCAAGATCGGCTCAAATCTAAATTTTAAATAAAACCCTAGTATTAAAAATGTAATAGAAATAATGGTGAAATAAAAAATAATAACCACAGAGGTAAGGGGATGGAGGAGACAAAGTTATATTTTTTCTCCCAATTTTGCTGCAGTTTTCGGCAACATGCCGCCTCAGCCTAATATGATTTTTCCCTGATTCTTTAGTAAATAAAGGAACCTTGGAGAAATACCAAAATTGGTTACGAAAATTTTAGCCCTTACATATAGCAAAAAAATTCTACTGAGCTACGTGTAGAGATAAGTGTCCAACTTCTAGAACTAAAACTTCCAGATGGGAGTAGTCAGTGCATACTGAGCTCTTGAATGACACTTCCCACGATGTAACGACATAAACACGTGTCAGAGTCAGCGCCTTAAAACAGAATCCCATTGACTTCAATGGGTTCCGTTTTACACGCGCTACACATTGAAATCAATGGGAGGCTTTTTAACCCATTGATTTCAATGTGTTACGCACGTTAAATGGAACCCATTGAAGTCAATAGGATTCTGTTTTAAGGCGCTGACTCTGACACGTGTTTACATGTCAGAATGAGCACCATGTTACATCGTGGGAACAGGCCCTAAGATTGCGATAGGAAATCCGTCACTGTAGATAGACATTCCCTTTGAATTACTGTAAAAGTCAACCATTTACAAAGCACAAAAAAACACACCGAGATTCTGAATACTGAAAATTTATTGGGTGCTGTGCAACACTTTTCAAGTATAAGTTGTAAATCAAGTGTTCTAACCTTATATGATCAAAAGTTTTACGTCAATACTGTCGGGCATGAACAGGAATATTATATTTATGACCAGGATTTTGGAGGACTCCAACCAACAGAGGATCTAACAAGGTTCGATAAAATTACCATAAACTGAGAAATGTTTGTTTTTTCCAGGTTTTATTAGTTTACACTTCTGTTTTTCATGGATCCCTTGTAGACACAAGTCCTTAGGGATCCGTGGAAATAGATACCCCAATGGCTGTGATAGAAACGGACCGATTGTCCACTGTTCATGGTCTTTTATTTCCCACGGCCATGTCAATGTAGGCTAAAGTGTCTCAGCATAGATTTAAAGAGTTGGACAGCAAATTTTTTTAAAAGTCTCAGAATGGCAAAAAAAAATAACTTTTTTATATGATTAGGCTATGCCATTCTGATCATTTTAAAAAATGTTGAGTGGACAACTTTGTTAAAAAAGTTTTTCAAGCCCTATAGATGACTTTAAAGATATTAAAAGGTCAAAATAACCCAAAAATTGCATTTACCTTTCAAATCCACAGCCATTCCAATGTCAATGCTTTACGTCAATGATGCAATCTGAATGTGTCTTCTCAACAAGCTCAACACGTGGCCTTGGCAGTCACATACATGCCAGAAGTCAGGGATGTTCTAAGGTCAGATCTGAGCCAACAGTCATGGATACCCAACATGTTACCAATAGAGATGAGCGAGTAGTACTCGATCGAGTAGGTATTTGATTGAATACTACGGTATTCGAAATACTCGTACTCGATCGAGTACCACTCGGTGTTCGAATGTAAAAGTTCGTTGCAGAACCAACATTGATTGGCCGAGTGCTATACAGTCGGCCAATCAACGCTGGTTCTTCTCCTACCTTTAGAAGTCTTCTCCGTACAGCTTTCCCGCGGCGTCTTCCAGCTCTGAATTCACTCTGCCAGGCATCGTCTGCTTGTAGTGCGGGCATGCGCAGTCGGCTCTGCCCAGGTCCGATGCCTGGCAGAGTGAATTCACAGCCGGAAGACGCCGCGTGGACGCTGCACGGAGAAGACTTCTCGGAGGATCCAGCCCGACCCTCACTCGTGGACTGGGTAAGTATAATTTGATCGAACGTTTCTTACCCCTGAAACAAGCATTTTCCTTCCATAGACTATAATAGGGTTCGATATTTGATTCGAGTAGTCAAATATTGAGGGGCTACTCGAAACGAATATCGAACCTCGAACATTTTACTGTTCACTCATCTCTAGTTACCAACTATCAACACCAGCATGGATTCAGGGAGCCTTGGGCATCATAGCAGTCAAGGATCAGAAAGGTAAGTTCAAATATTTTTGATATTTTAACCCATAAATATAATATTTAAAACAATTTGATGGGTCCGGAAACCCCCTTTAATAAAAATCAAAAACTCAAAAAAATTTGTTGAAAAAATTGAAACAACATGAAATACTTTACACTAAGAATTCTAAGTGCCTATGTGATAAAAACTATATAATAAAATAATTTGATGTGTATCCTGTATGTGACTATATCCATACACAGCATGAATAAATAAGCTTTCATATATATATATATATATTTTTATATATCTGTGTTCCTGAGTTCCCGAGACCTCCTTGACCAAGGATTCATAGATCTCATTCCCTTTACGGTAATATCACTGAAATGTCTATTTTCTGAGATTTAAAAAAAATTATATAATTGAGACTCAAAATCTGAACAATGTTTGATAGAAAATAAACCCTAACCCAAGAGTAGTCCTCGTATTAATGTCCAATGTTTTTTTTTTACTGGGTGTTTTCACCTATAGTAGTGGCCTCTCATTCCTCTCCGCCTGAACTTGAAACAAATTTTGTTACGTTTGTAAATCTCTATTTGTGACCCTTTTGAACATAACTTAAAGGAATTCTATCATTAGAATCCTGTTTTAAGCTAAGCCCATGTCAAAATAGCCTTAAGAAAGACTATTTTTCACCTACCTTTAGATGTCTTCTCCGCTCCGCCGTTCCTTAGATATCCCGGTTTTAATCCTTATGCTAAATAGTTGGGCGATCCCCATTACTCAAACAGCACTGGGGGTGTCCCCTGTGCTGCCAGAAAACTATCCAGCACCGCCTACTTCTCGTTTGCCACCTCTGCCTCTTCCTCGTTCGGCCACAGGAAAATGGCGATGGAGACACGCGGTCAACGCTCTTTGAAGAAGACATGACGGGACAAGGAAGAAGAGGCGGAGGAGGTGAACAAGAAGAAGGGGACCACCTACAGTGCTACAAGAAAGCTAATTAGCAGATGGACGGAAACCGGGATATCTAAGGAACGGTGATGTGGAGAAGACATCGAAAAGTAGGGGAAGAAGAGCCTTTCTTAAAACTATTCTGATGTGGGTTTAGCTTAAATCGGGATTCCAAGGTTAGAATCCCTTTAAGGTGGCCATACACATTAGAGACATGTCATATAAACCCCCTTATTTTGCCTGGACTAGCCAACCATCTAATCTAGGGGTGTCTCAATAAGTGTTAAGAAAAAGAAGGATTTCAACGTGTCCAATCTTTTGCTAAGGAAATTTTCAATTTGCAAAATAAACAACAATATTCTAACTATTATAACAATATTTTTATACTTTAATATTTTATGTAACCATAAAATTGTGCTCAAAGGGGGTGCTTTTCCAAGATTGCGGTAAGCCAGTGGATAGAACCTGCGGCTTTCCAGCTGTTGCAAAACCGAAACTTGTAGCTTGTCCTTACAACTGCAAATCGGGAATTGTTGATACAACTGGAGAATACACTTGTAAGCCATGTGAACAACGAATTGCCATCCTAGGGGAGGCATTGACATGGAGTATTATGGTGCGGATTCCATGTCAGAAAAGACTCCCATTGACTTCAATGGGAAAACGGAACCCATTGAAGTCAATGGGAGGCTTTATTTCCACAAAAATGCTGCAAATTCTGCATCAGAATAAGCACACGGAAACTCCATATGAACGCCCCCTAGCACCCATAAGATCCTGTGTATGTTTAACCCACTATAAAAGAAATATCCAAGGTAACAAAAAAAAATCAAAGGTTACACGGTGCACTTTTTAAATAATTTTTGTATATATTATTTTGGGGTGGAGATATTTCTTTTTTTTGGAAATTTTTGCAATCTGTCGATTAAAAATGAAATTTTTTTTACAAAAAAAATGTGTCATTGTCAGTTTGCAACGATGCAATGTTTCTGTTTCGATTTTACAGTACAAAAGCTTATGAGCACAATAGTATCAATAAATCTAAGTATATAAAACTGCATAATATAGTGTCCGAATAGATATAATAATTTATACCTAAGATTAGCAATATTCAGAGCATCCATATTTAACTTTAATACAAGCTTGCTTTAAAGAATCGCACGGAAGTCTTAGACATTAAAGTGGGAAACCTAATTTTTAAAAAAAAAAAAACATGGAAAAATGCCCAATGAAAATATTGATACTATATTTGTCAATTTTAAGGTAAGGAAGAAAAAAAATTGTAAAAAATCCATACAGAAAATTTTTGTTATGGCTTTTATAGCTCAATGACTTTTAAGGGCAGAGTTAAAATATATATATATAGTTCTATGTCTTTAAATACTGTATAGATAGTTAACATTTGAATAAAAATTAAAAAAAAAAAACAAAGTTGCTAAAAATTGACCTAAACATCAAAGCTATAACTCATCTCATCAAATTAGACAATTATGCAAAATTTATATTGTAATAAGAGATCACTTTTTGATTTTTTTTTTTCTTTTTTTTTTCAGGGAAAAAAATAGAATTTAAACATACGAAATCAATCCGAGAGAAATGAAAATCAGAAAGCCAGAGGACGTCATTGAAACAGAAATTCTAATTATTCTAATTGTCATTTTTTTTTTCTTTGTTAGCTTAATTTACCAAAATCTGAAAAATGTTCAAGTAGAACAAATTTGCAGTAATTGGCATAAACAAAACCTATATTTAGGTACGTATTCCATAACTTATATCTAAATAAAGTAAAAACTTATAGAATATATTTGGCTTAAGTTTTTGAAATATGTTAGAAATTTTTTTTGGAATTCAAATAATTTTTATGATATATATTATATTTGCTTTTTTTATATCTGGCATATAGTTTTACCCAACTATATATACAGGGTGGGCCCTAAGTATGGATATACCCAGATAAAATGGAAGTGGTACATGGGAGTACATGATGAAGTTGAATCCAAAATGGCGACTTTGCAGATGGCCGCCATGGGCGTCAACCAGCCTAAAATGTTTTCCCCCCTCCCATGTACTAATATTCCACAAACAATAAGGTGATATCAGCAACCACTTCCATTTCATCTGGGTGTATCCATACTGATGGCCCACCCAGGGTGTATCCATACTGATGCCCCACCCAGGGTGTATCCATACTTATGGCCCACTCTGGGTGTATCCATACCTATCACCCACCCTGTAGATATAAGTGTTACCTTTGACCTTTGTGCTTTATAATATTAGACCTCATTCTCCCAATCATATTTTGACTCTATACAGTACAACCTAAAAATTGCCAAAATAAGGAGTCCATAGTTTTTATGGAATTCTACTACTTTTTATATCCCCCCCCCCAATTTAATAAGAAGATTCATTTTCTGCTGAATACCTTAAGATTCAGACAGTAAGAAACTAAGGCGTGTTCCAGTGGATGCCATATTTCACTAGAAGAATAATTCGTAAGGACGGACACAACACCATCCAGTGGCCCATGGTGGACCTCCAGCACTATAGAGGCGTAGTCTTTCCTTGTAGGGCCTACCAGATCACACATGAAGTCCTACAAGGAATGTTCTACTAGGAAAGGTATGCAAATTAGCACTCCCCGAGAAGGAAAAAACTGCCTGTGCCACATAGTAGAGGTATAGCTGTCTACAGTAAGGTGTCTCTTCCTTTTGAAGAGGTCTATGGATTGGCTAAAATTTGTAATCATGTTTCAAGGTTTGTTACATATTTACAGTGCATTCAGGGTACTCTCTTATTATATAGATAATGGATAGATCAGCCTCCCCTTCTAACATTTCGACTAAGAGTCACATGACCGATTCTGCTTTACTCTATGGACCTGCAGTTGGAGTAAAGCAGTGCTAGTGATGTCATAGGGAGCTGGAGAAACCGAGGAATTAGACTTCTATTGTGCTCTACAAAGTCACACAGTGAGCAAGTTCCAGAGTCCTGAATGCACAGCAAAAGACACTATATCACTACTCAACATCCAACACTTTTAACGGTCGGACATTGATTTGCATGGTACTTTCACCAGGTGGCGCTAGACAGAATTTCATCCATTGGGAAGACAGCTTATTTACATTGTAGCCCAGAGAGCTCCATGTACCTCTTAGCACGCCCTGCCTGGGGAACGAGGGTTACTAAATTACCATCATACACAAGGATGACCAATGAATATAATAATAATAGCTAACCAGTAACCCAATGATTAGAATTTCTGTTTTAAGACCTAAAAATGATGGGAAAGATATCCAAATGGACACGTATTTACAATCTATATCCAAATAATATATCATCTGAAATAAAACTTTGCCCTTATAGTTAACCTTTCTTATGATAGAATTACTAGTCTTAAAAAATATCAGGGGAGAATAATGCCCCATTTCCTTTTTTTTTTTTTTTTGTAAGATTATACAATATAAAGTAAGATTCATGCCATAAAACTATATGCAAAATATGCACACTATTATTGCATGCGTGATGTGATACTACATGCCAATTAGTATTACTTCAGTTCTAGAAAGACCGTAAAAACGTATTAGGTCTCTTATCAAAGCACTATATATACAATACAGTCCTGACTACCATTAAAACCGCCGCCAAGTACAGGTTTTCCTACATAGGAAAGACATCCTCGTGTATCTCCACACAAGCTGCATTGGTAGGGTTCCTTATATAGGTCATGGATGCGTTTTCCATCCCATTTTAGAATTAATGCCTAAGAAGTTTTTGTTATGTAAATCGATCGGAATTCATTTTCCTTAATTTTGGTGGCAGGTTTCCATCCATCCTGCCGCCACCGGACAATCTTTGAAGCTTTGGTGGTAAATCTGCTACTGACTGGCTCATCGGATCTGAGATCATCTTTGTTGTCTTTATGACCAGTTTCTCTTCGGAATTTCCCGGAACGGAACTTATTCGTTGAAGTTTCATCGGCAAGTCCCCCATGCTGTAAGCTTTCTCAGAGGTGGTGGAGCTCATCCTGAGCAGTTTTCTGGGTAGGTCCTCTCTGCCAGTTATTTTCTGGAGTTTTGGAGGCATTTTTGTACTAATGTCATCCAGACTATCCAGAGTGTCTACTGAACTGTTTTTTTCTTTGCTGTTGCTTACTGCTGGTGCTATAATTGGTGAAGATATAAGAAGCATTTCCTCTTGTTCTTTAACACTATAAGGTGCGGTGGGAACTTCAAATGTAGCATGAAACTGGGAGTAGTCTACTTTAAAGAACCCTTCCTCCAGCGAAATGACGGGGAAAAAACGATGGCCCCACAGAACTTCATCCTCTGTGTACGATGTCCGCGCTTGACAGGTCATTCCTAAAACGGAAGGAAACAAATGTTAGATATTAAAATATTAACAGAATTCCACCCTAATATACTAAACCATGGCCATAACTTTTTTGGGAAACATTCGAGATGAATATTATAGCAAGTGAGGGGTTCTTAAGTAGGAAAGGTTGGTCCTCAGAAGAAAATCTTACTTCTTGTAGACAGTTAATGAAGGAATCCAGCACTCCAATGGGTAAATTATAATCTGACAATAGACAATTGTGTTACCACAAGGACATAAAGTTGATGTCCTAAGTACTCCAATTAAATAATGGAAATATTTTAGTTCAAATTCACCATCTTATTTTGAATCTTCTTCTCCGAGTTGCCTAAATTCTAAGATAAATTGACACTGGAAGACAAATTTTATTCTGTTTTCTTTTTTCCTTAATTTTTTTTCTAAATTAAAGATTAATATCTAAATTTGTTTTGCATCCTTAGAATAAGTATAGAACATATTCTCTACCAAATGAATCTATTACATTGTACAGAAGTAAACAAGTTTAACATGACCACCAACTGGACTCCGAAACCAAGAGTAAACAGTGGTTTAGGTTAAAAATTTACTAGTTCAACACATTTTATTACCTAAAGATTGGACTTCATCTTCAACATCTTAACCACCCTAATAATTTCAGCTTTGGAAAGTAGACCTCATGACAGCACTGACTTTTCTTGCAATTATAATACAGCTAACTATATGTCTTCTATTTTTATTGGGTAGATGTAATCAATAGTTGGGTACACTTCTAGTATAAGAGAGTACACGTACTATTAATAGGGGATGTAACCAATCAAAGTCGAAAAAAAAATCTATATAAATGGATGCTCCAAGGGGTTGCACCGAGGTTTGAAGCTATACCCTATCAATATAACATGGGGTAACTTCAATATAAGGTGGGGTGATTTCAATGTAAGATGGGGTAACATCATCATGGGGGTTCCAAGCAGTCAGATCTCTACTGATCCGGTCTTGGTGGAGCAGTTGTCTAAGCATTGTGCCCATTCTTTCTCAATGGGAGCACTGGGAATAGCTAAGCACAGCACTCTCCTATCTGCAGTGCTCCCATAAGAAATAAATGGAGTGGAAGTTCAAATACTCAGCCAACCGCTCCCCAAATCTTGGGATTGGCGGGAGTCCCCCAATGATCATGCGGTTATCCCCTATCCTATCTAGCTTCAAAACTTGGTACAACCCCTTACTGTATAGTATGTAATGTTAGAATAATCTGACTCACCCCGTACACACTTACTGAGGATTCGGTTCGGATTTAGGTACCAATCCCATGCCTAAATCCTCACAAAATTTGCAATGATTTTATTTTTATTGCATGCCCAATTCCTATGCTCTAGAAAAAGCTGTGCAGAATAAGGAACATGCTCTGGATGTAACAATTCACAACATGATCATACACTGCAACGTATTCTGCGCCGAAAAGCCACAAATGAACTCAACAGTGGGTCTATCTGCTGCATAAATCTGTGGGTTTCGGTTGTCGATTACCTGCACAACCCACAAACTGCAAGAACATTGTCTTGAAAGCTTTCAGAAACAGATCCACTCGTGTCAGATATTGTGGCTCAATACCATACATCGGAGTAGGAATGAGTTACGACAGCAGACACAGCTCTATGGACGGGAATAAGGAAAACAATGGAACCATTAAAGTCCTGAAACCACAAAATCAGTGATAGCCCTGAATGAGTTAAAAACTCGCAATATGTGCTTTATTTAAAACATAAGGCAATAGAGAAAATTAACATACGCAATCATCTGCAGATCATCATACTGTCATACTAGAGCTCTGTTCACACTGCTCTGTTTATTTTGATGGATGTTTTTTTTTCCGAGCAGAACAGGTTGCATAAATGATACTGTATATTAGTTATGAAATATGACATCTATAAATGACAAAAAAGGGGCATTTATCATTCTGCTCTTTTATTAAAAGAAAATAAACTGCGGAAAACACACAAAAAGCTCCTCGAGATCTTGTCCTTCTTGTACAGAAGCCGCCAATTATCCTAAAACATTTCCCTCCCTGATTAAATAAAGAAAAGAATTTCAATCATTTTTCATTTCCCCGGGAACAGAACAATATAGAAATTTGTAAA
This sequence comes from Leptodactylus fuscus, assembly GCF_031893055.1. Classification (NCBI taxonomy): domain Eukaryota; kingdom Metazoa; phylum Chordata; class Amphibia; order Anura; family Leptodactylidae; genus Leptodactylus; species Leptodactylus fuscus. Next base: position 79,817,993 of record NC_134272.1, read on the forward strand.
GAAACAAAAGTTAAACATTGTAGCAAATATAAGCAATTAAAAATTTTGCAGCGTTTTATAAATTTTCTCTAAATGTCTTAGTGGTGACATCTGTTGTCTTGATTAGTTGCCAATGGATGGCTCCCCACAGCCCATGACAGTCCTTGTCCATAGACTTATACTGGGGGGAATACCTCGCTCCCATAGGAATGAATGGAAGTGGCCGAACAGCACAGCCACCGGCACCGGGCGTGCGGGCCGCTTCCATTCATTTCTATGGAGTGAGGTATTCGAAACTATACTTTCGAATGCTATTCGCTCATCTCTACCCTCTGACAATACAAGGCTATGTTAGAGTAAGGTCATGGGTAGAGATGATTGAATAGCATTCGAAAGTATAGTTTCAAATGCCTCGTTCCATAGAAATGAATGGAAGCGGCCCGCGCGCGCCCGGTGCCGGTGGCTGTGCTGTTCAGCCACTTCCATTCATTCCTATGGGAGCGAGGTACTCGAAACTATGTTTCAAATACTATTCGAATCAACTCTAGTCACAAGGAGTAAAGTCAAAGCCCAATGATGACACCCTCGTACCCTTCTGACATTGGGGAAATATCAGTGCCGAAAATTAATGGCACTGATATCTCCACAATCGGGGCACAACAGGAAAGACATCAGAGCACTGAATTCAGCACACTGTTGGCTTTCTAAGGCCGGGTTCACACGATGTATTATGGCACATAATGTGGTACATAGACGGCGCGGGAGCTTTTGCGGGCCGTATATGCTCCCATTGTTTTCAATGGGAGCCAGTACCATATACGCGGTGCTATTTTGCGGCCGCCGCAAAATCACGGCCGCAAAATAGCGCCGCATGTACAGTACCGGCTCCCATTGAAAACAATGGGAGCGTATACGGCCCGCAAAAGCTCCCGCGCCGTCTACGTACCACATTACGTGCCATAATACATCGTGTGAACCCAGCCTAACAGTACGTAAAGCTGCACATTTATGAGGACATGAAAGGTCCTCTTTAAAAGATCTTTCACTCCAACACGCAACCACTCAAAAACCTCAGATCAGAACATTCTCTGGCTGTAACACAACTGGCTGCAGCAGGAGATCCCCTCCACTGCCCAAAGCCCTATTGATACCAAGAATGTGATTGGGACTCTTTGGTCACAAGGGACATGACAACATCATGACATCAGCTGGGAGGCCAGAAGAGGCTGGTAGAGAACCCAATTGAAGCTCAAGAGAGGTGAGGGAAGGTGAGTGTAAGAGTTTAGTATGTTTCCACACCTCCCCTGGGCCTCCACTCATTCAATAGACCTCAGTATAATAGTTGTACTTCCAGTTCCTCAAAATTTCTTTGGCCGAAAAGAAAACTCATAACTATACAGTGAAGTGAATCTCATGAGGTTCGCTCATTTCTAGTTCTGTAAGATAAACTGCCCAAGACTCCACAACAAGGATATAGAGGTAGGAGTCAAAGCCATGTCCTTGGTCTACGTTGACCCAAAGGTCCCTCTAATGCATGATAAAGATACCAGAATTATGGTATGATAGGGTATGGTATGATATGGTATATGATATGGTATGATATGGTATGGTATGGTATGATATGGTATGGTATGATATAGTATGGTATGATATGGTATGGTATGGTATGATATGGTATGGTATGATATGGTATAGTATGGTATGATATGGTATGATATGGTATGATATGGTATGGTATGGTATGATATGGTATGATATGGTATGGTATGATATGGTATGGTATGATATGGTATGGTATGGTATGATATGGTATGGTATGATATGGTATAGTATGGTATGATATGGTATGATATGGTATGGTATGGTATGATATGGTATGGTATGATATGGTATGGTATGATATGGTATGGTATGATATGGTATGGTATGATATGGTATAGTATGGTATGATATGGTATGATATGATATGGTATGATATGGTATGGTATGGTATGATATGGTATGGTATGATATGGTATGGTATGATATGGTATGGTATGATATGGTATGGTATGATATGATATGGTATGGTATGGTATGATATGGTATGGTATGATATGGTATGGTATGATATGATATGGTATGATATGGTATGATATGGTATGGTATGATATGGTATGATATGGTATGGTATGATATGGTATAGTATGGTATGATATGGTATGATATGATATGGTATGATATGGTATGGTATGGTATGGTATGGTATGATATGGTATGGTATGATATGGTATGGTATGATATGGTATGGTATGATATGGTATGGTATGATATGATATGATATGGTATGGTATGGTATGGTATGATATGGTATGGTATGATATGGTATGGTATGGTATGGTATGATATGATATGGTATGATATGGTATGATATGGTATGGTATGATATGGTATGGTATGATATGGTATGGTATGATATGGTATGGTATGGTATGATATAGTATGGTATGGTATGTGGGGCCTTCTTACAGATCCTACATTGGACCCCAAAAATTTAGAGCGACGCCTCTGCCAAGACTACAAAGCATTACAATCCCATCAACTAAGTAACAGCCATTTTACTGGTTCCCAGATGCTCATTTTTGGATTACTGAACACTGGAAAACTAAAGTTTCTTTTTCATCCACTGCATTGATTTTCTGTTACTTCCAGATGAGCGATCACATTTTAGAGGCGGATTATATGACTATACCATACAATTCCCTCGACTCAGTTTTTAAAATATTTCAGTCATTGTAATTGATCCCTTGTGATTTGGTGGAAGATTTCAATTTGCAGCAATCTGTGAACATAATTATCTTTTATTGCCATCAAGATGCTTAAAAACTATTTAATTGCTAACAAAACGTTATATAAAATAATGGAATAAAAAAAATATTTGTAAAAGTAGACCCCGAAACATTCAACTTTACATAAATTTTACATAAATTTTACAAATCTCCTATTGGGATATATTTGGATACATGGTGAGTAGCCATAGAGGCAAAAAACATGTAAAAGTAAATACCCATTAGGGTAAGTTCAGATGGGGTTTTTTGCACCGGAACCTGAGGCAAAAACCACCTCAGGTTCTGGTCCAAAAAATGGGAAGCCGCGACTGAATACCGATGCACTGCAACGGCATCCAGTTTTGCGCTCCGCTCCGGATTAGGCCCAATGAATGGGCATAGTCAGGAGGAGGAAGTGTCTTCAGGCCGAATCGCGAGGTGAAATGTCCTGAAGAATGAGCATCTCGCTAACTGCTGTATAATATTTGACTAAGCAGGAACCGTGGATGAATATCTTTAACACCGTTTAGAAAATATCCATATTGTTTCTCCTCTTCTTCTCCAGATTGGTTATATTGAGTCTTGGATGGTTGGCTTAAGGAGGTTGTCCAGGATAAACCATACTTACCAGTCCCCATGGTCCGGTGTCTCCCAGTGCAGCCTGGTCCTGCTGCCCCGAGGTTTTCTTGCAGCGAAAGTTCCAGCTGCACTGTGACATTCCATGTTCTTACTTACTGTCGCAGATTGGCCTCAGTGGTCACGTTTGGCGGGGACATCCAACGAGAGAAAAAAAAAACAGAATGGTAGGACCGGACAGTGCTGGGAAACACCGGAACACGAGGAAGAGGTGGGTATGTTGTTAGGTTTTTTTTCACCTTCCCCATCCCAATATAAAAATAAATGGTTATCCTGGACAACTACTTCAAGAATGAATATAGCTTTTGAGTGTAACCTGCGGTGCCGATTGGGTAATCATAGGGAGTGCACTATGGCTACACAATCGGCATTGCAGGTTGCACAATTCTCGCCATACAAAAATACTTCAACGGCCAACGGAACCACAACTCTAGTGAAGGCTCCAATCAAAAAAGTTGCATTAAATAAACATTTCATGAGTTTTTCTTGACATTTATTGAGTCATTTCTATCCATATATTGTGATTGGTTCATTCATATGCCACCAACGTTCTGCCATTGTCATCATACCAGAAGTATTCCGAGTTATGTTGACTGAAATAACCGATCCAGCAAAAGGTCTCCTACTGTGATAAACCTCCGGCCAATTATTAATCCAAAGATAATTGATTTCCACGTGTTAAAAGTCATTTTTCCTCGGGTTCTAATTAATTGCTAAGAATCTTGCACCGAGCCATATGTTATTCCACCACTGCTAGAGAATCAGGAGACAAGTTCCAATTATGTGTTTAGAAAGGTCTCCGTATCTACAACCTATCATAATTGCATACCTTCTGGCTTTCCAACCGGCTTGGGGTTGAGGTTCTCGCTGGGGTATACGTCTTGCTCTATCATTACGCACCAGTTCCATTGGAGGTTTCATTGTACCAGACAACAATGGCATGTACAAACAAAAACAGTCCTCTAATTACAAAAAAAAAATCTGTCCTTGGATATGTTTCACACTGAGTTGTTTACACTAGTTCTAGACATCTGACATCTACAAGGATCAATTATTTGGCAGCTAATTGGTCCTAGACCCCTTGCTGTGACTCGTGACTGTCAACCTATACAAGTCCACCACTGGTTTGATTATTCTCGCATATCATAAGATGACGTCAATTTTTTTTCCCCCCATTCATCTACATTGCGTATCATTATTCTGGACAAGTCAAACTGTTTACCGATGGAATTCGTGAGCGCACGGGGGTTTATTCAGAAATCAGACCTTAATCAAGCATAATATTTACCGCAGATTAACGAATTCCCTCCAGTTCTCCGCAGCCATTATAAACTTGTTATCTGTTACATGTTATGATGGAGTAAATACGGATAATCAATGCTATAATTGACCTGGTTTATCTTTTGATACGTTCCATCTGCCAACGTTGTTTAGAATTGTGGCACACAAAGCGATAGGTTTAATACCAATGAAAGTCAAATCCCAACCGGACAGTATAGAAATCTTATTGAAAAAAACATAAAAAAATTAATTTATTCATAGGTCATTATAGAAGCCAAAGTTCAATTTTACTTACTCAAGGCGTTAAAAAATTCACTGCAACATAGGGGTACAGATAAATGATAAAATGCCCTATTCAGCTTCTACCACTAGGGGTAGATTATTATATATTGTGTTAATATCAAAAATTCATTATATAACATTAGGTTACTGAATAACTTACTGACAGCTTTATTGTAAAGTTATGTGCTCCTCTCCGGAGCACTGGTTTCCTCTCTGTAAGTGTTTCCTATCAATGCAGATCTACGGTGTTCAGATCAAGGCACTAATGGACTTTATTTGTGAGTTTGATCTCCTCGATCAGAAGGCGTACTATGACCTTCTTCAGGAGGCATTATCATTGTAAGGACGGATTCACACCTGCGCCCGGTCTCCACTTTACAGGTTTCCGTCTACTGCCCAAGTAACTGGACAGGAGACGGAAACCGGCAGTCAGTTTTCAAACCCATTCATTTGAATGGGTTTACAAAGTGTCCGCCCATGAACATCTTCTGCCTCTCTGCGGTGAAATCAGTTTTTTTAACCGGACACAAAGTCAGAGATGCAGGACTTTGTGCCTGGTTAAAAAAAAAAAAAAAAAACGATTTCGCCGTGGAGACCAATAGACGCTCATGGGTGCTCACGGGCGGACACTGACTGCCGGTTCTCTGTCTCTTGTCCAGTTTGTCGGGCAGAAGATGGTAACCTTCAAAGCGGAGACTGGGCACAGGTGTGAACCCGCCCTTAGATCAACACAAAGCTTATTAGACCTGCATGCACTGCTAAAATTTCGGTGGCACAAGAACAAATTCTTCTTCCAGCAACGAGAGCTTATTTGCATATTCTTTTCCCAGAATTCTTAGCAATGCATGGTAAAGGCAACACACCCTGAAGGAGACATAGTACTCCTACTTAACCCATACCTGTGACCTTTCACCCAGCCAGGGCTCTGCTTTGCACTGATGATAGACAATGACCTTGTAACAGCTGTCTGCAGATGGGTTCCTATCCCTTTTGGAGGAGATATTCTGACTTAGCTTTACTCACATATTACTCCATTCGGTTTCAGGAAAACCAGGCATTGATCTATAAGGGTCTATCTTCCAAATGGTGGTGGTAGAGCAAGTTTTCTTTTTCCTACCAGGAAGGTCTTTGTCCACTTATTTATATCAAATGATGCAAGAAACCAGGAAGAAAGAAGATTTTACAGCAGTGAAGACTGGTGAGTATGTGACGTGGGAATACCCCTTTAACCCCTTAGCGACCCTTGACGTAACTCTACGTCATGGGTCGCATGGGGCTGTATGGAGCGAGCTCACACGCTGAGCTCGCTCCATACACGGCAGATGCCGGCTGTATCATACAGCCAGGACCTGCCACTAACAGCAGCAGTCGGTGCCCGAGCCGATCGCTGCTGTTAACCCTTTACACACTGAGGTGAAACGTGACCGCAGTGTGTAAACGGCGCCGGCGGCATGGGCGCCGCCATGTTTTGCCGATCGCCGCCCTCCTGAACGTCACATGAGGGCGGTGATCGGTTGCTATGACAGCCGGAAGCCTATTGAAGGCTTCCAGGCTTGTCTCTGCCCGAGATCTATTAGACGATGCCAGAGGCATCGTCTAATAGAAGTGCTGCGATTCTGCTATTCACTGCAATACTGTAGTATTGCAGGGAATAGTATGAGCGATCAGACTCCCTAGGTTTCAAGGTACCTAAGGGGTCTGATCATAAATGTAACAGAAGAAAAAAAAAAGTTTTTAAAAGTATTAAAAAAATAAAAAAAATATAAAAGTTCAAATCACCCCCCTTTCCCTAGATTAGCTATAAAAGTAATTAAAGAACATTAAACATAAACATATTAGGTATCCCCGCGCTCCAAAATGCCCGAACTATTAGAATATTAAAACATTTATCCCGTACTGCGAACGGCGTAGCGGCAAAAAAAATAAAAACAGCCAAAAAGCGTTTTTTTCAATACTTTGCCTCCTATAAAAAATTGAATAAAAAGTGATCAAACCATCAGATCTTTCCCCAAATGGTATCAATAGAAATGTCATCTTGTCCCGCATAAAAAGACACCACAACCAGCTCCATACATGGAAATATGAAAAAGTTACAGGTGTTAGAACATGATGACACAAATTTTTTTTTCTATTTTGCAAAGTTTATCATTTTTTTAAAAGTATCAAAACATTTCAAATACTATATAAATTTGGTATCACCGCGTTCGTACTGACACGTAGAACACAGGTAACATGTCATTTGTACCAAACAGTGAACGCTGTAAAAATTAAACCCATAAGAAAATGGCGCAAATGCATTTTTTCTCCAATTGCACCTCATTCTGAATTTTTTTCCAGCTTCCCAGTACATTGCACAGCGTATTGAAAGGTGCCATTACAAAGTACAATTTGTCCCGCAAACAATAAGCCATCATGTGACTCTGTGAACTGAAAAATGAAAAAGTTATGGCTCTTGAAATGTGAGGAGGGAAAAACGAAAATGCGAAACCAAAAAATGGCCTGGTCCTTAAGGGGTTAAGCATTTCAATAACAGTAAAATTCACATAGGGTCATTTCCAAGTGAGGATACAGAAAACATTCACTGTGATCCTTCTATGAACGGGATAGACATGTCTAATAAAATGTATGTTTGTGTCACATTTAAAGTCTGAGAAATAATCTGAATACTCAGGGTAGCCCATTCTAGAGAACAGGTGCAGCAAGAGAAAGGTTCTGGAACTTGGAGTGGGAGATTATTGGCAGAGCTTTGTCTGATACTTCCCATAGACCCGCTCTACAATATGGTGTGATGTTAATACATGAGCCGTACAGCAATAATGATATACAACGTTGCTCTGCAGATATAACACATCGCTAGTTCCTTAGCATCAGTGCCGCACATGTAACTACCATAACACACCCATACAATGGCCAAATATATAAATTAATTGCCAGTACATATATAAAATAGAGATGAGCGAACACCTAAGTGTCCGAGGTTCGAAATCCGATTCGAACAGCCGCATACTGTTCGATTGTTCTAACGGATTTCGAACCCCATTATAGTCTATGGGGGGAAATGCTCGTTTCAGGGGTAGGCATCATTCGATAAAATCATACTTACCAAGTCCACGAGTGACGGTCGGGCTGGATTCTTCTTGAAGTCTTCTCCCGGCGCAGGGTCCCTGCGTCCTCTTCCGGGTGGAATTCACTCTGTCTAGGCATCTGGCCTAGGCAAAGCCGACTGTGCATGTGCGTGCGGCTCTGCCCAGGCCCGACGCCTGAGCAGAGCCGACTGCGCATGCATGTGTATGCGCGTGCATGCCCGCGCATGTGCAGTTGGCTATGCCTAGGCAGAGTGAATTCCACCCAGAAGAAGACGCGGGGGCGCAGTGCGGAGAAGACTTCGGAAAGGTAAGAGAAGAACCAGCGTTGATTGGCAAAATGTATAGTATTCTGCCAATCAACGCTGGTTCTGCATCGAACATTAAACTTCGAACAGCTAGTAGTGTTCGATCGAGTACGAGTATCTCGAATACCGTAGTATTCGATCGAACACCTACTCGATCGAACACTACTCGCTCATCTCTAATATAAAGTACATACATATAGTATTCTACAGTAATACAAATGCTATGTAATTTCTGATTAACCCGTTTATGCCCAGAGTTCCATTACTGGAACGGCAAAATATATAACCTCCAGAATAACTGGGTTAATATTGAGATTTTTTGCAAGCCTTATGTGCCAAACTATGGAAGGGATTCCTTATACTTGAGTTTGGTGACCACACAAATCAGATATCCCTAAGACCATCCCTGCCATATACAGTAAATAAGATAAAATAAGATAATCCTTTAATGGTCCCACCATGGGGAAATCCAGTAACGTACTGTATAGGCTGGCTATAGGAGTGTCCCTTGTTCTACGACCTATAGAGCTGTATCAGATTAGATTGTAACCGAGGATGTGAATAAGACTTGCTCTCAGTTTGATGCCGTGAGTCTATCGGGATCGGAGCTATGCCCTTGGAAAGACGAATGCATGATATCATTCTCCAAACCGGAGCTCCCCCGTAACAAGGCGACTATTACCGGCGTGGCCGAGACATTACCGATAATATATAGCGTTTTCCACCACTTTATACTTTGGACTATTCCCTCGCTCCTTATGAAAGATTTTTCTTTTAAATCTACCGTTCCGTTAAGGGCGAGAAACGCGAGCAGCTGAAATATTAAGTGTCCGCGAGGTCAAAATTGATAGGTGCCCGAAGCACAGCAAAGTCTGAAATAACCATAGCAACCTCAGACACTAGAGATCAGGAACGAGAAATGTTAAACAGCTGGAAAAGAACAAGGGACAAAATATTCCACATTCTACGCGTTAAACTCATTTATACGTTGTGCAATTGATACGATTCTGAAATGCAGTCTCCGAGCTCTGGGTAGAATGGAGACGGTGCTGTAACACTGCCATGACTTCAATTTATTTCCTCCAGACGACCGCCTCTGTGCCGTGCTTGGCTTTGTCTGCCAAACATAAGTGTAACTATTAACATTAACATCTAAACAACTTGTTTCTTCAGAAATGAGCCAGGCACTTGGGGCTTTGCACGGAGATATTTTATGGATACGTTTTGCAGAACCAGGGAGCGAGAATATGAAGAATTTCCATCAGGAGTAATTTGATGCTTGAGTTGTCTGGAGAACACAAAGAGGATCGGTGCAAATAATAAAATGGTGCCCCCTTCTGGTGCTGGTTGATACCCTGATACCACCAGTCACCAGGGCAGAAGTTTGTGCTTTTTGGCACCAGCGTTTTTCCGTGATCCTTGAGATAATTCAATATAACCCACAAAGAGAGGATCCCTGGACAGTGTCTCATCATATAGGTATGCAGCCAACAAAGCATGGGCCCCTTTATTCTTGGGGCTGGTAGCAATTTTATTCTCCTCTATAAAATGTAAGCTCTTGCCTTGTAGCTAGGCTTTCATTCACATGAGACAAATATTCAGTTTTCTGCTCCGTATCTGCGGTAAAGTGATTTGGTGCCCAATTGGATCTCATAACACATGACCCCCACTAGTTATTGGCCTGCATTTACAAGTCTAGTAACAATTGTAACCCATCTATTACAGCATTCAGAATGGAACATCCATTGCTCCAAACCATTTGGAAGCATGGTAAAGTTGGGTGACAACTAGAGATGAGCGAACACTAAAATGTCCGAGGTTCGAAATCCAATTCAAACAGCCGCACACTGTTCGAGTGTTCGAACGGATTTCGAACCCCATTATAGTCTATGGAGGAAAATGCTCGTTTCAGGGGTAGGCAAAATTCGATAAAATTATACTTACCAAGTCCACGAGTGACGGTCGGGCTGGATTCTCCTTGAAGTCTTCTCCCGGCACAACGTCCCCGCGTCTTCTTCCGGCTGGAATTCACCCTGCCTAGGCATCGGGGCCTAGGCAGAACCGACTGCGCATGCGCGGTCATGCGCGGACATGCGCAGTCGGCTCTGCCTAGACTGGATGCCCAGGCAGAGTGAATTCCAGCCGGAAGACGCCGCGGCCAGGAGAAGACTTCTAAAGGTAAGAGAAGAACCAGCGTTGATTGGTAGAATGTATAGCATTCTGCCAATCAACGCTGGTTCTGCATCGAACCTTAAACTTCGAACATCTAGTAGTGTTCGATCGAGTACAAGTATTTCAAATACCATAGTATTCGATCGAACACCTACTCGATCGAACACTACTCGCTCATCTCTAGTGACAACCCTTTCGATATCTGCAATGATAGCCTTACTAATGATTGTCAAACACCCTTTCACCTTTAACTAAAAAACAGCTATGTATATACTATGTCTTAAAGGGACAGGCTTTTGGGACATTAAATCAACCAGAGGTCCTTATGGATTATGGATCAGTGTCCTTAAATTTCATGACCGGTTCTCTTATAGGGGTAACCCATGAATAGGGTTGAGCCGATCTGGAAATTTCAGGATCGATTTTAAAATACGATTTTCGATCATTTTCCAGCCGATTCTGATTGCTCAACCCTAATTGTATATTATATATAGTAGCATTGAGCCAATCTTGAGATTTCAAAATCTGATCATTTTCCAGCCGATCACGATCGTGAAATTTGCTCGATTGCCGATTGGGATCCAATCTTTTCCGATCCCCATCGCTCATCCCTAACCGTTAATTACATTTATCACCTATCGACAAAATAGGTGAAAAATATGTTATTAACAAGGGCTATGCTGTTTGGATACACAACCATGGGGGTCTTAAGCCCACCCATTACTCCTTACAGCAGTTTTAATGTTATATTGAGCAGTGGTCACCATGGAATGTCAAAAGAATGTAACGTATAAGTTCATGGATCCCTCAAATGTATACTGAGAGATTGTGAAAATGGGCAACCTTCAGGTCCAAAATGGGCTTGAAAGATTGATGTTTTTCATATCCATTTTGCACCTTGGTCAAGTGAATGTGACCCTTGTCCTAGTGATCATTGGTGCTCACTAGAGATGAGCGAGTACTACTTGAAACGGCCGTTTCGAATAGCACGCACACATAGGAATGAATGGACGCAGCTGGCACGCAGAGGGTTAAGCGGTTGGCCGCCGGCAAAGTCTGTGTGCTGGCCGCTTCCATTCATTCCTATGGGTGCGTGCTATTCGAAACGGCCGTTTCGAGTAGTACTCGCTCATCTCTAGTGAGCACTAATGACCTGTGGATAGGTGATAGAAGTTTCCCATCAGGGAAGGGACATTAGTACTACCCATTAGAGATGAGCGAGTAGTGTTCGATCGAATACTACAGTATATACAGTATATACTCGTACTCGATTGAACACTACTAGCTGTTCGAAGTTTAAGGTTCGATGCAGAACCAGCGTTGATTGGCAGAATGCTATACATTCTTCCAATCAACGCTGGTTCTTCTCTTACCTTTCCGAAGTCTTCTCCGCGCTGCGTCCCCGCGTCTTCTTCCAGGTGGAATTCACTCTGCCTAGGCATCCGGCCTATGCAGAGCCGACTGCGCATGTGCGGGCATGCACACGCATACATGCGCATGCGCAGTCGGCTCTGCTAAAACGTCGGGCCTGGGCAGAGCCAACTGTGCATGGGCATGCATGCGCATGCATGCATGCGCATGCGCAGTCAGCTCTGCCTAGGCCGGATGCCTAGGCAGAGTGAATTCCACCCGGAAGAGGACGCGGGACCCTGTGCCGGGAGAAGACTTCAAGCAGAATCCAGCCCGACCGTCACTCGTGGACTTGGTAAGTATGATTTTATCGAATGTTGCCTACCCCTGAAACGAGCATTTCCCCCCATAGACTATAATATGGTTTGAAATCCGTTCGAACAGTCGCACAGTGTGCTGCTGTTCGAATCGGATTTCGAACCTCGGACATTTTAGTGTTCGCTCATCTCTACTACCCATTCCTAAATGTTTCTCCACTCCACAGAGTGGTGCTCTGGGCCCTAAATCTAAAAATTCTCATCTAAAAAAAAATCAGTTTGTTTCTGATCATTGACCCAATGCGGTTGCTTTTAAAGGGCAGAGAATGGATATGCCGTAGCTCTCTGCGCGGCGATCTGTGACGCCATCTCCTGATCCGTAACCCTACTTGAATTCACACCTGGCGCTAATAGTATGGATATTGTAATGGGCTGCAGAGCGGATCACAGGCAGCACTATTCGACACGGACTCTCTATTCCACACAATGTAAAACGTTCAGCTCTTTAGACATGTCTGCTGGGATAGATAAAGAAAATATTATTCTCCGCTCACTCTGGTAGAAACTCATCTCCGAGCTGAAGATGTTACATGAGTATACTACACTACACTTGCCAGGAGTCTGGGGCGCTTTAAAAAAAATGTTCAGGAAATTGGAATTATTTAGAGGACCAGAGGAAACGCTTTGAAGAAAGTATTAGAATGATTTTTTTTAGGAATGGGCATAGACAGTGGCGTAACTACCGCCATAGCAGCGGAGGCAGCTGCCACAGGGCCCGGGACATTGGGGGCCCGGTGACAGCCGCTACCGCTGCTATCATTATACTCGGGGGTCTTTGCAGACCCCCGAGTATAATGATTGGCAGATCGGGAGAGGTAAGAAACATAAAAAACATGTTACTTACCTCTCCACGATCCTGCCTGACGTCCTTTCTGACGTCTCTGATGTTACATGAACCCGGCCTGCGTCCCGGGTCATGTGACGTCAGACGTCATTAAACAAGGACGGCAGAGGAAAGGCAGCGGAGAAGACAGCGTAGGAGCCGGAGACAGGTAAGTAGCAGTAGTTTTTTATGTTTTTCTCCCCCCTGGGTCTCCGATTATTATACTCTGAGGTCTGAAAAGACCCCAGAGTATAATAATTGTTTATGGGTGTCCACTATGGGGGATAATACTGTGTGCAGGGGCCACTATGGGGGATAATACTGTGTGCAGGGGCCACTATGGGGGATAATACTGTGTGCAGGGGCCACTATGGGGGATAATACTGTGTGCAGGGGCCACTATGGGGGATAATACTGTGTGCAGGGGCCACTATGGGGGATAATACTGTGTGCAGGGGCCACTATGGGGCATAATACTGTGTGCAGGGGCCACTATGGGGGATAATGCTGTGTGCAGGGGCCACTATGGGGGATAATACTGTGTGCAGGGGCCACTATGGGGCATAATACTGTGTGCAGGGGCCACTATGGGGGATAATGCTGTGTGCAGGAGCCACTATGGGGGATAATACTGTGTGCAGGGGCCACTATGGGGGATAATACTGTGTGCAGGGGCCACTATGGGGCATAATACTGTGTGCAGGGGCCCCTATGGGGGAAAATACTGTGTGCAGGGGCCACTATGGGGGATAATACTGTGTGCAGAGGCCACTATGGGAGATAATACTGTGTGCAGGGGCCACTATGGGGAATAATACTGTGTTAAGGGGCCACTATGGGGGATAATACTGTGTGCAGGGGCCACTATGGGGGATAATGCTGTGTGCAGGAGCCACTATGGGGGATAATACTGTGTGCAGGGGCCACTATGGGGGATAATACTGTGTGCAGGGGCCACTATGGGGCATAATACTGTGTGCAGGGGCCCCTATGGGGGAAAATACTGTGTGCAGGGGCCACTATGGGGGATAATACTGTGTGCAGAGGCCACTATGGGAGATAATACTGTGTGCAGGGGCCACTATGGGGAATAATACTGTGTTAAGGGGCCACTATGGGGGATAATACTGTGTGCAGGGGCCACTATGGGGGATAATACTGTGTGCAGGGGCCACTATGGGACATAATACTGTTTGCAGGGGCCACTATGGGACATAATACTGTGTGCAGGGGCCACTATGGGACATAATACTGTGTGCAGGGGCCACTATGGGGGATAATACTGTGTGCAGGGGCCACTATGGGAGATAATACTGTGTGCAGGGGCCACTATGGGGCATAATACTGTGTGCAGGGGCCACTATGGGAGATAATACTGTGTGCAGGGGCCACTATGGGGGATAATACTGTGTTAAGGGGCCACTATGGGGCATAATAATGTGTTAAGGGGCCACTATGGGGCATAATACTGTGTGCAGGGGCCCTATGGGGGATAATACTGTGTGCAGAGGCCACTATGGGAGATAATACTGTGTGCAGGGGCCACTATGGGGAATAATACTGTGTTAAGGGGCCACTATGGGGGATAATACTGTGTGCAGGGGCCACTATGGGGGATAATACTGTGTGCAGGGGCCACTATGGGACATAATACTGTGTGCAGGGGCCACTATGGGGCATAATACTGTGTGCAGGGGCCACTATGGGAGATAATACTGTGTGCAGGGGCCACTATGGGGGATAATACTGTGTTAAGGGGCCACTATGGGGCATAATACTGTGTTAAGGGGCCACTATGGGGCATAATACTGTGTGCAGGGGCCCTATGGGGGATAATACTGTGTGCAGGGGCCACTATGGGGCATAATACTATGTGCAGAGGCCACTATGGGAGATAATACTGTGTGCAGGGGCCACTATGGGGAATAATACTGTGTTAAGGGGCCACTATGGGGGATAATACTGTGTGCAGGGGCCACTATGGGACATAATACTGTGTGCAGGGGCCACTATGGGGGATAATACTGTGTGCAGGGGCCACTATGGGACATAATACTGTGTGCAGGGGCCACTATGGGGGATAATACTGTGTGCAGGGGCCACTATGGGAGATAATACTGTGTGCAGGGGCCACTATGGGGCATAATACTGTGTGCAGGGGCCACTATGGGGGATAATACTGTGTGCAGGGGCCACTATGGGAGATAATACTGTGTGCAGGGGCCACTATGGGGCATAATACTGTGTGCAGGGGCCACTATGGGGGATAATACTGTGTGCAGGGGCCACTATGGGAGATAATACTGTGTGCAGGGGCCACTATGGGACATAATACTGTGTGCAGGGGCCACTATGGGGGATAATACTGTGTGCAGGGGCCACTATGGGGTATAATACTGTGTGCAGGGGCCCTATGGGGGATAATACTGTGTGGAGGGGCCACTATGGGGGATAATACTGTGTGCAGGGGCCACTATGGGGGATAATACTGTGTGGAGGGGCCACTATGAGGCATAATAGAACGTGCAGAAATGCGTAGGAGGGGGTCGGTCGAGGTCTTCGGCGCCGGTGTCGGTCGGGGGGGGGGCATGTCAAAAGTTCGCCACGGGGCCCCGCCATTCCTAGTTACGCCACTGGGCATAGAACACTGAGAACAATGCAAAAATAAAAACTTGCCTTCATTTTCCATGAACTGATTGGTGACATCCCTGGTGGTTTATGGATGCAAATGATTAATTAGAAGATCCCTGGTTTGCCTACAGTTGTGTAGTGAAGAGGTTAACTCCCTGTGAATAGGCTAAGTATCTTTACTGAAGACTACAGAACTGCATATATCTGTGTAATAACAATGTATTTCAATGCTACATATGTAAAAACAGTCTAGATTTTCCCTGCAGCGATTGGTAGCATCCCTGGTGGGCTAGGGCATTAAAGCAGTTCATGGTAAAATTCCTGGAACAGTGAAGGGTTTAATTATAGCATCATTGGTGGTCTAGAGTAGTGTAGGGAAGGGGTTAACTACAGTATCTTTACTTAAGACTGCAAAACTCTTTCTCGTACTAGGCGATCTGTATAGAGCTTTATAATTACAATGTAATTCAGTCCTACATAAACTACAAAAATAGATCTGTACATCCCAAATTTACAAAGCCAGAAGAAGCCAGAAAGGAAGAAATATTACTAAGGACCCAATACAGTGCAGAAAGCATATTTAATGCTCTCCAATGCACAATGCTTTGGCAACATTGTCCTGGCAGGCTGAAGGTGGCAGATGTATTTCTACACAATGGGTGCCAAAAAATTGCCTGACCTTACTCTAAGCTAAATCTTCATATCTAAAATAAATTACATTTAAGTAACAGAATATTCATCAGCTAATTCGTATTATTAAAGATCATTTCCCAGTAAAATTAAAAAGAAAACAGGAGATGTAACCGAGTCACCGCAACTCAGATTTTTTTTAATATTCTCTTCCTCTGTTTCTGAATTTCAGTATCTTGGCTTAGTATACAGGTAAAAGATACTAAGTGGTGACAACCAATAACCTAATGGCAGTATAAAGCCCAAGGAAGTTGTCACTCTAACCCTGGTGTGATACCTAAGAGCAATTGTATGGACAATTGGCCATTCTTAAACATGGGAGATAACTAGAGATGAGCGAGTACTATTCCAAACGGCCATTTCCAATAGCACGCACCCATAGGAATGAATGGAAGTGTCCGGCACGCAGACTTTGCCGGCGGACGGCCGCTTAACCCCCTGTGTGCTGGCTGCGTCCATTCATTCCTATGGGTGCGTGCTATTCAAAACGGGAGTTTCGATTAGTACTCACTCATCTCTAGAGATAACATTGGATATAACACTTGACCCCATCTCAAATATGGGAGATAACATTGGCTGCAACAGATAAACCAGGGTCCCCTATATAAAATATTCTTTCAGACCATCTATTGTCTTATATGTGAACTAATCACAGCATTGCAGTTATAACCCTTACTTTTTCCATTGACTTAGTTGTATGAAGGCTTGTTATTTCTAGGACAACATAAAATTCATTTGGTTTGGTGGCTTGGGTCCCCGGATCATTTGGGATAAACCACTAAACCACTTAAAACATAGTGTAGAATACTCTTAGGACTCCTAGGAACCTATCTATAAAACATAGTGTAGATCACTGTCAGGGCTCCTAGGAACCTATCTATAAAACATAGTATATGACACTGTCAGGGCTCCTAGGAACCTATCTATAAAACATAGTATATGACACTGTCAGGGCTCCTAGGAACCTATCTATAAAACATAGTGTAGATCACTGTCAGGGCTCCTAGGAACCTATCTATAAAACATAGTATATGACACTGTCAGGGCTCCTAGGAACCTATCTATAATACATAGTGTATGACACTGTCAGGGCTCCTAGGAACCTATCTATAAAACATAGTGTAGAACACTGTCAGGGCTCCTAGGAACCTATCTATAAAACATAGTATATGACACTGTCAGGGCTCCTAGGAACCTATCTATAAAACATAGTGTATGACACTGTCAGGGCTCCTAGGAACCTATCTATAATACATAGTGTATGACACTGTCAGGGCTCCTAGGAACCTATCTATAATACATAGTGTATGACTCTGTTAAGTCTTCTAGGAACTTACCGAGGATACCGCTGAGACCCAATCACAGGCCTCAGTGCTGAGTCCGGGCCGATGGTATCATAGAAGAACACCAGACATCACCAGGAAACTGCTGGACACCGTGAGGGTGCTCAACAGAGGTAACACAAAGTGAATCTGAAGAGCCCCACCATATAATGTGGTGGTCATTTTAGTTCGGCCCCAAAAAAAATTCTATTTGTTAGGTTTAGTAAAAAAATAAAAAGATAATAATTTGGAATATTTGGGTCCAATCCGGTACAATGGGATAGTGGCAGTACAATGTGCAGATATGGGCTGTCGTATGCACTTCCAGGCTGCATGACCAGGACACACAGGATAGTTGTGGCTTACAAGGCAAAGGGTTAAAGTAAGTGTAAGTATAGCACTAAATTACTAGCCTCAGATAAATAAAGATATTTCACCACTTCCTCAAATATCTTGTTTTCAATGTTTCACTAATGATTTTGGCAGGCAGATGTATTATCCATGTTAATCAGATCCAGATTTTACATCCAAATAATTATCCCCCACAGTCCGCATATACTAAACTCATCACACATTCAGAGGTTGTGCCATTTTTCTTCTTTCTTGCTTATGATTGAAGAGTAAAGTATTGATCATCAAATTTCAGACTTTGAATAATGTTTATGATGCAACATAGATGTTATATAACACATATTAACCCCTTCCAGTACTGTGCCGCAACAGTATGGCAAATGAAAGGGGTACTGTCACGTTATGCCATACTATTGCAGTTGGCACAGGCACCATCAGCTGTGGGTATCAGCTGTTATATAGAACCAGGAACCGACTGGATGACAAAGAACCTCAATAGCAGCCGCTTAACTCCTTAATGTCTGTGGTCAATAATGACTGTTTACGGTAGCATAACCATAAAAATGCTTGTTATATTAATAACCCAATGCCCATCCTTTGGAAAAATGAAAAGGATGTGGAACTTTATTTAATCCAAGTGTTTAATGCATAGAACCTTGGATTCCGAAAAGGTTTTGATCCATACAACTTACATGACAAAGATCCATGATAGATAGATAGATAGATAGATAGATAGATAGATAGATGGATGGATGGATGGATGGATGGATGGATGGATGGATGGATGGATGGATGGATGGATGGATAGATAGATAGATAGATAGATAGATAGATAGATAGATAGATAGATAGATAGATAGATATGATAGATATAGATATATAGATAGAAATGGTAGATATAGTTAGATAGATAGATAGATAGATAGATAGATGATTGATAGATAGATAGATAGATAGATAGATATGAAGGATATAGTTAGATAGATAGATAGATAGATAGATAGATAGATAGATATAAACGATAGATAGATAGATAGATAGATAGATAGATAGATAGATAGATAGATAGATAGATAGATAATAGATAGAAATGAAGGATATAGTTAGATAGATAGATAGATAGATAGATAGATAGATAGATAGATAGATTGATAGATAGGAGATAGATAACAGATAGATAGATAGATAGATAGATAGATATGAAGAATATAGTTAGATAGATAGATAAATAGATAGATAGATAGATAGATAGATAGATAGGAGATAGATAGATAGATAGATAGATAGATGATAGATAGATAGATAGATAGATAGATAGATAGATAGATAGAAATGAAGGATATAGTTAGATAGATAGATAGATAGATAGATAGATAGAAGATAGATAGATAGATAGATAGATAGATAGATAGATAGAGGGATGATAGATAGATAGATAGATATGAAGGATATAGTTATATTTTATATATAGTTATATTTTAAGGATATAGTTATATATTATAGCATTCTATAAGAAGAGGATCATACTTTAGATCACCTTGTACATCAGGATCTGCCGCCTGACGTCTTGTAGGTGATTAGACACTCAGTATAGAAAGCGGCATCTTAGATTTCAGTCCTGGCTATTAATATTTAACAAGGTTTCTTTTAATTAGCTGTTATTACAGAGAATGGGGCGCTGATGGCCGGCGAGAGCCCGACATGTTTTTTGATTAGTGGATGTTTGAAAAACAAGGCAGATGTGATTAATATTCAGGCACACTCGGCTGCCTCGCTGCTACCAGTCACTTTATGGCAGCCAGATACGTCACTTTGCAGAATAATAAATGAAAAGAAGAGCCGCAGCATCTCATGAGGTACAGCGCACTTCGCAGTTCAATAAAGACGACTAGCTTTTGTCATGGTTGAAGAGCTGCGCGTTACGTAATCTGCAATAACTAAAGCCTCTCTCCTCGGGCGGCATGGCCAGAGCCTACCTGCTTACTGCTCAAGAAACCTCTATTTAAAGATAAAAGTGTAACCTAATGTAACCCTGGCTGGTTATGTCACAGGATGTCAACCTGCAAAACTTACCAACATATGGTCCAGAGTCAGCGGCATTATATAATAACGTGATCCTCTTCTTTGCTAAATGAAGACAACATTCTGCGCCAATTCATTTTATAATATGAGATTATTGTGGTTGGAGATTTATGCTCTCATACACAGGTCCAAATCCACTGTGTAGTCATAGGAGGTAAATTATAAAATTCAGTTTGCCTAGAAACACCTCTAGGGGGAGCTTTCTGTATACAATGAAGTCAATATTCATCTGTCAGAGCTTGGTATCACAGTCAGGTATCAGTTTCAGCATTAGTTGTCAGTGTTTGCTTTCAGTTGCCAGTGCCAGGTGTCAGTCAGGGACCAGAATTAGTTGTCAGGGTCCGTTGTCAGCATCAGACATTAGGGTTAGGTATCAGTCAGATGTCAGCATCATGTATCAGAGTTCAGTGTGAGTATCAAGTATAAGAGTCAGTTGTCACAATAATATCTCAGTGTCAGGGGTCAGATTCGGGTGTCAGCGTCAAGTATCAGGTGTCAGCTTCAGATATCAAATATAGCTGTCAGTATCATATATCAGGGTTCAGTGTCAGGTATCAGAGTCAGGCATAAGAGCCAGTGTCAGGGTCTGGGGTTGCTAGGTGGGGTGGCATAGACACCAAAAGTCCAGATTAAGGTAGAGTTTTATTTTCACTCAAAAATATAGTGCAGCAACAAAAGGAAACAATACAAAAATAAATCCCTGCCCGGCTAGGCTCTAACTAAACATAGAATAGGTTACCTCACTTATAATAGCAGAAATCAAAAGCCAGTAGAATCATTCAGGACACTGCTCCAAAAATATGACCTCTCTGTCAGCTCTCCAGCCAAGCTCTGCCAAAGTGTTGCTGCTGGAGCTGACTTCTTAAGCCTCCTTGATGAGCAGACTCTCAACATCCCCAAAGTGTGGACTGGAGGGGGGTGGAATGACAGGTCCCACTACCAACCTACCTGCCATTCCTAAAAATCCAGCCCAATACTGAGCATTTACCAAAATGCTCAGCAGAAGAAAGTTGTCTGCTGAGAACAAACATTCCTGAAGTTTTATCATCTCAGTAGTCTGTGTGATGTACACCCCCTCCATTTACCTGACCAGCCATTGGCTTACACTAGGAATCAGAGACAGGTTTGTCAGGTCCAAGTTGTCAGTATCAGTTATCAGAGTCAGGTGTCAGAATCATATATAAGAGTTCAGTGACAGGGATCAGAGACAGGTGGAAGTGTCAGGTGTCAGATTCAGGTCTCAGAGTTAGGATTCAGGGATCGTTGTCACTGTCAAATGTCAGTATCAGGCATAACAACCAGGTATCAGAGACAGGTGTGTCAGGAGTCAGATTCAGGTTGTCAGTATCAGTTATCAGAGTCAGGTGTCAGCATCAGACATAACAGAGAGGTGTGTCAGATTCAGATTGCTAGAATCAGGTGTCAGCATCAGATATCAGAGTTAGGATTCAGAGTTCAGTGTCACTGGTAAGTGTCAGCATCAGGCATAACAGCCAGGTATCACATGGACATAATACATCATTTGACTCTGATATCTGAGTGTGTTCTAATATGGACACTGTTATATGGTGTGTCTGTAATCTGTACTCACCACCCATAGTCTGATCTACCTAGTACCTGTGTACACCTAATGTTACTTTATTTTTGAATAAAAGGAATTACTTGGCACTCACCGAGAATAGCGTAAAAAGTTGAAACTTTATTGAAGAATGTCCATACAAAGTTTTAAAAGCGGGAGGAGGCACGCTCAGCAACCGGGCGACAGCTGTTTCGTATACAAAATATACTTTTTCAAGCTCGTTACTTTATTTTTGTTACACTGGGTCAATATCAAACAATAACAAACCCTGTAAGGTGGTCCCTGGTGGACCTGGAATATATGGTAGTGGTTTCTGATGCACAAATAGAAAGTCACGGCAAGAAAATACAATGTGATTTTTCAGAGTAAAGGTATAATTTTTTTCCCTAAAAGCGCAGCAAAACCACAAAGATTATGACCTAGATTTAGTTATCAGCACTCTGCATGCAGTGACCTGCCCGGGGCAGAATTACAGGGCAGCAGTAAGAATTCCAGCAAGTTTCTGCTAATTTTTCCTATAAATTACCGTCTGTCCTGGGAAAATGAATGTAAAGAGGTTTTCTGGTAAATCTATAAATTCTGAGGTTTACAACCTTGTAATATACATTGTACTTTGTTAGTTTGAGGAATAACCCTTCATTCTGTATTTTATATTCAGATATTGAAAGTCCATCCATAGCTCATCTGCTCTCAGCCATTCTCCACACCAGACGTGTTTAGCTCACAGAGCATTGCCCAGACTGGATACAATTGTCTCCACTTCTAAGGCCTGGTTCGGTTCATGTCTCCGTCGGGGGAGTTTGGGGGAGTCTGCATGGGGACCTCCCTGAAACTCAAGCTTAGGTGTCATTGGACCTTCCAACAAGACAAAGATCCCAAGTATTCCTCAGTCCACCAAGGCCTGGAAGATTCTGAAGGGGGCATTGCAGTCGCATGGAGACTCAAGAATATAAGTCAACTGGATATCATTGTCATGAATGATGCCAGAATTTGGTGTGTGGCTATGTATCCTGTGTGAAGAAGGTCCTAATAGCCAAAAGGTAGTCAACGTATTATCATGAAAGGGTTGAATAACAGTATCCATTAATCCGCCATGTTGTCTTGAACTTGGAGACACCACTTGATACATTACTTGTGTTTTATTTATATTGTTCTTGCTTCTTTCTTTACAAATAGCTGAGGGTTTATAGATTTCTCTAATAAACCTAATTTGGAATAATTTTGGTTTGGACTATAGGTGCAGGTTTGCTGCCAACGAATGTAAGAATAGAAACTTAATATCTGGTAGAGGATGACAAAATTGAAACACAAAGTAAACTGGAAAGTTGTAGAACATTGTATTAATGTAAACTTAATTAACTTAGAACCAAGATCCCTCTTAAGAAGTTACACAAATCTACCGGGTAATAGAAAGTCTCAGCGAATGTTAATATATAATTGTGTTACAATGTTCTGATATAATTGGAGGGCAGTGGAAGCAAAACTAGAACCGAGAGCCTCAAAGGACATTTCCAAACCTTTCCCAAGTGGATTCTCCTCTGTTACCGTCAGATATCGTTCTTGTCTCTTGTATATTCCTGAATAATAAGGCATTATAGGAGTAACAAGCCAATATGTATTGAGGGAGAGTTGGGACGCCACTATACACTAAGATGGTTGACTGGTCCCACCAAACTATCAAGGTTCAGAAGACTTTTATCCAATGTGTGGATCAGCTTTAGACTTGGATTCATCCTCGTTCAGCATCCTACTTAAAATTTTTAAGGACTATATAATCACCTTCCTAGTGTATGTAGCACATGGAAAAGACGCAACATGGGGCACGAAGATACCCGAATCACTGGCTGTAGGTAATGATCTCTATGAGGTTTCTGTAGGCCATCTATGATATCTCAGTGATAGGTGAGACCCCATAGGCGATATGTGGTGTCAAAAATGTACCCGAACAATCCCTAGGATCTACCATTATGGTCTATGAAGGCAAGAAGACAACAATGAGCACATTATAGAACATTTACTTAGCAGAAGGGGTTAAACGCTGGAGGATCTTGGCCCTTATACTGTTTATCCAGCTTAATTTAACAGAATCGCTCTCCATACATCCAACCCTATATGATTAGGAAAGCTATGGTTGACTTATTGTGGTCGGCAAGTGGCCACCAAGGTCTCTTTCTGGACATCATCTCCGTTAAATTAAACCAAATGGGATATTTAGTACAATTTCACTGCTACAATAAATCTGCTTTCTCCGAGACATGGCACAAGACATCGCCCAACAACATCTAAAAATCTAAGTGCTAGAAAAGAAGCCACTAAAGCAAATGTTCTTTTTATGTTTTTTAGCCAACATGAAGAAGCGTAGAAAAAGCAAATCCCCAATAACAAGCTTAGGTACAGACATGAGTGCGGGAGAAGGAACTATCCAGATAATGAGATGTTTTTGTCATAATTCTCAGAAAACTAAATGTGTTCATGATGTTCCCTTTGTTTTGACAGAGTCTTTGGAAACCACATTTGCTAGGAATATATACAGTATTTATCTGCTATTTTGATTGCAAAAGTCCAGAGTTCATAATAATAGATTTTTACCAAAATAGCTTCTGGTAGACACATAAGAAAATGTGCTGCAAATGTACTTACAATATAATAAAATGTGTATAATAATATTAATCTATATCTCAAGCCAACATATTAGGGAAGTAACACAAAATCAAATAATCAAAATAATAGAATACAAATAAAAGGAGAGCGATCAATGACCTAAAGAGCTTACAATCCAAATATAGTGGAAGGAGTAATACAATAGTTACACAGTGGAAATATCATTTAATTCTGGTGACACTAACCTATCTATCTGCAGGGCTGGGTGATATGCTGGTTCTGGTGACACTAACCTATCTATCTGCAGGGCTGGGTGATATGCTGGTTCTGGTGACACTAACCTATCTATCTGCAGGGCTGGGTGATATGCTGGTTCTGGTGACACTAACCTATCTATCTCCAGGGCTGGGGTGATATGCTGGGTCTGGTGACACTAACCTATCTATCTGCAGGGCTGGGTGATATGCTGGTTCTGGTGACAGTAACCTATCTATCTGCAGGACTGGGGTGATATGCTGGTTCTGGTGACACTAACCTATCTATCTCCAGGGCTGGGGTGATATGCTGGTTCTGGTGACAGTAACCTATCTATCTGCAGGGCTGGGGTGATATGCTGATTCTGGTGACACTAACCTATCTATCTGCAGGACTGGGGTGATATGCTGGTTCTGGTGACACTAACCTATCTATCTGCAGGGCTGGGGTGATATGCTGGTTCTGGTAACCTATCTATCTGCAGGGCTGGGGTGATATACTGGTTCTGGTGACAATAACCTATCTATCTGCAGGGCTGGGGTGATATGCTGATTCTGGCGACACTAACCTATCTATCTGCAGGGCTGGGGTGATATGCTGGTTCTGGTGACACTAACCTATCTATCTGCAGGGCTGGGGTGATATACTGGTTCTGGTGACAGTAACCTATCTATCTGCAGGGCTGGGGTGATATGCTGGTTCTGGTGACAGTAACCTATCTATCTGCAGGGCTGGGGTGAAATGCTGGTTCTGGTGACACTAACCTATCTATCTGCAGGGCTGGGGTGATATACTGGTTCTGGAATTATGTACATAGTTTATGATATCTGGACTTCGTATTTAATATGGACAGAAAATAGGTGAGTTTTTTTGGGGAGGAAAAAAGTAACGATAACTCCAAGCTATCCCATAGTAATAATTGTCACCTGTACTGTTCCCCAGATAATATCAGTTAGAAGGGATTACTGCTCATTGTGCAAGTAATATCAGAATATAACGCTGATCCCAGGCTTCTAACCCCCCCGGTATGGTATTTAGCCTCAAGAATTATACATGAGACTGTCCCTGCAGGGTTTTGTCCTTGGTTCCACCAATGCAAACAAAGTAACAGCAAGCAAGACTTATACACTCATAGTAGACGGCTGCTATCTATCTATCTATCTATCTATCTATCTATCTATCTATCTATCCATCCATCCATCCATCCATCCATCCATCCATCCATCCGTCCATCTTCTCCAAATAGAGCCATCACATCATTCCAGGAGAACCTTAATGTGATACAAGTGACTGCCAAGTATTGCATTTAATGTGTACAGCAGCAAACAACATAGCCAGTGGCTAGGTAAATTCATGGTCTCCGTACAGCAGAACTGTCACACTGCGACTCTGTAACGCTTGCAGCCAGTCTATAAGTGACTCAAATGGGTTATGCCTCTTCCAATTTCCTGTTGACACGTTCAAGAAGAAAATATTTAGGTCAATCATGGGAAAATCCTCGAGGGAATCCAGGAAACAATGTAATTGTGAAAATGAAGTTTGTTAGTGGAGCTATGAATATTATATTACCCTGTAATTAAATGTGGTTAGTGACTTGTTCTCTGTGTAAATTGTCTCCAAAATGCCTGTAAATATTAGATCTGGCTAATTAAATGTGTCACAATGTACAGCGGCTCGTGCGGGATCTTCTCTTGGTTTAGGTATAAGACGAGCTGGTGGGGCTGATGTTAAAGGGGTTGTCCTGAAGACAACATTATATCCCTGGTGCTGTATATAGAGGAGGAATGTTTATGGGGATGTCTATTGATCATGATCATCACTGAACAGGCCATGTGACTGATGGGTGTGTCATCACGTGGTCTATGAAGTGCCCACAACAAGTCATGACAAGCCGTTGACCCAAGTGACGCCCACTGATCTTCAGTTGATGACCTATCCTAAGATAGTCCTATAATAGGATCTGGAAACCCCTTTAAGTGCCAGCTCAACTTTAAGTTGACTTTTTTGCAAGACTTTGTGTCCGTGCAACAAAAAAAAAAAGGTTTCCAGGTGGAGACATAAGGACGTCGGCGGTCACCTTTGTTGACCACTGGCAAGCCATCCCTCGTCCAGGTTATGACGGAAATCCAGTGGCGGTAGTGTGAACCCAGCCATAGCAGTCCCGTGATCAGTAAGAGTTCTCCCAGTTGGACACCAACCAAAGTGTTTGTTTTACAGTCATAGCTATAGGGGGTGCAATATTAGAGGTCACTTCAAGGCCCCCACTGGTCCCTCTGGTATAAAATATACCACTATTCTGATGTGTACAAGGTAGATCGGAGCACCAATACAGATTCTGCATTTAGGACAGGAGCTTCAAGTTATGCCTTAAGGATATCTGGATCCTATACATTAAATAGGACATTGGGCACCTTATGCATCCCCCATTATCCATCTTCTACCCCACTTGGTGGACACCTAAAATGAAAAAGCTAATTTTTGTAATATGTGAGGATAGAAAGATCACGTGGTCTATGAAGTGCCCACAACAAGTCATGACAAGCCGTTGACCCAAGTGACACCCACTGATCTTCAGTGGATGACCTATCCTAAGATAGTCCTATAATAGGATCCTGGAAACCCCTTTAAGTGCCAGCTCTCACTTTATTCAACTTTAAATTGACTTTTTTGCAGGACTTTGTGTCCTGGCAGCCTCTTACTTGAATTTTTTTGAAAGAGGACCTGTCAGATCTTGACACGTCTGCTTGGGTAAATGCTTCGATTCCCTATGAAATAACAATGATGGCGCATTATAATTTCAAAACACTCCCATCCCTCAGTAATTCCTCTTGTAAATGTATGAATAAATACAAATAAGGGTGTATGGCTGTATCCCCGGGGGCAATGCCCCACTGGGCAGCCAAAGTATTGATGCATTCCCAGGTGAACCAGAGAGGAACGGTGCAAAGCCAGAAAAGTTAGGCGGCCATATCTGGAGTCAGGTCTTCTGCAAGTCTGCTTTGCTTACACTTGTACGAGAGCAGGGGAAGATAAACTATAATTTTCCATCAATGATTTAGGGCTGTCATTAGTAAAACCATCTCAACCCACCAAATGATATGCGCACATCAGACAAATTTCACTGGGATCTTTGCCTCATACAAGAATTCAGCCCATTTAAAATTCAAGAAGATCCTCCTGCACCCAGCCAAATCCGGCAAAATAATTTATCGCATAATACATAACGACAAATTTGTCAGCCGAGCATCAATCTACTTAAAGCACTTTACCCGGCATTTAGCAAATCCGAATGCAGAATCTACGGGACGGGGGTTTTAAGAAGTCGAGAGACAGATACGGGGCTGACAGATAGAGGTTTAAACATATTCTGTGTGAACAGTGGGATATGCAAAAGAGCTTCGAAGATTTCTGGTTTACGCGCTGAAATATGGCTCTGACTTTGTAAGTCTTTACATGCCATATAGTCATACGACTAACAACTTTTAAGGGGTATTCCGGCAAGTTACCCCCAGCCCAACAGTCAGACCCTCATCCATCATAAGAACTAGGGATGCTTTGCACGCAACTGTATATAGAGCGGCAGGACAGACATACAGCTCATTTCAATGGTATTGCCAGAGATAGCGGAGTACAGCGTTTTGGTTCTTTTTTGCAATCCCATTGAAATGAATAGTGTTGCGTGCACTATCTCTGGCATTCCCAATAAAATGAATGGAGTGACATGTGCTGTCTGTCCTGCCGCTCCGTATACAACTGGGGTGCAAACCACCCAAGTTCTCATGGTCACTGAAGGTCCAATTGGTTGGATAGGGGGTAACTTGCTGTAACTGGAATACCTCTTTAAGGAAAGGGCATCAGAGAGAGGAGCAGAAAGTGTGCCAAACCAAAATATCTACCCATTTGTATAGAACATGCTCCGAATATATAGCATCGAATCACAAAAGTATGTACGACCCCCTCCAGCAGTGCCGCACCTCCCATGAGGCGACATGAAGCAACCGCTTCAGGCGGCACTATGCCAGGGCCCCAGGGAGGGCGGCATTTTTGCTTACCTAAGCCAGTCCAGGACAAGCTGTCCTGGACTGGCTTAGCACCGAGCGGTGGATTGGGGAGGCCGCTGGAGCAGCGCTGCTCCAGCGGCCTCCCCTTATGCTCAGGCAGAGAGCAGGTCCTCTCCCTGCCTGCGAACACCGCTAAGCCAAGCCTCCTTCACTCCGCCCCCTTCGCTCTACCATGCCCCCTCTGCTCTACCCCCTCCTCCTCCCATTCTGTCGGGCGGCGAAAAGGGCAGGTTCACCCCTGCCCTCCAGCATGCCCCAAAATGAATGTAGACCCTAAACACACACAGAATCTAGACCGGACCCCTAAACAAACCTAGACCCATAAATAAATCAGGTTCTCCCAGACCACCAAACCTAATAAACATTCCAGATAAGCCCCTACGAAAATAACTTCCTAAACAAATATGGACTCCAGACTAGACCGCCTACAAGGCTAAACCAGAGCACCTAAAATACAGAATCCAGACTAGGTCCTCAAAAGATCCCCTAAATAAGCATGGACTTCAGACAATAGCCTCCAAAAATTACAGACCCCAAACCAGACTTCCCAAAAATGACCAAGCACAGAGTGGATTGATATGAGACCAATCCCAGACCGGAACCCCATGTACTACAGACCTTCCTCCATTACTAGACCCCAAACTAAAACTTTACAATCCTCAGACCAGGCATTCAGCTACTCAACTCCCCGTTCCTGTTGTCCTTCACCCGGAGAGTTGCTGCTCCTCCACCCTCGTCCTCCAGGGCCCAGGTCTATTATGTATTATGGGTACCAACTAATCCAGGTATTGGTTACTGGTTGTTCTTACTATATGGAGGCAAACAAATATAGTTTTTGGAAACAAAAACCATCCTGAACTAGGCCACATGCCCCGGCACACAAGGAGTTACAAAATGTATCCACTTTTTCGAAAACTGTTTGAAGGAAGATCCGGAGTATTCTTGCGGTTTCGCCATGAAGGATGACTAATCGTAAGGGGGAGGTGAGGTCAGATGTGATTATAATTATATTTGCGAGATACTGGATTGTAGAAAAGAGACAAAACAGAATGCGGAGACAATCATAGAATTACAGTGATTTTTCCTTCTTTTGGAGTGAATCAGTGTTTTGACTCTCAGGAGCTGGTGTCAGGTTTAATTACAGTCATTTAATGTCACGCCTAAGTTGCTACTTGTCCTATGTGATTACATAAACAGCCCTTTTTTAATTACGTATGATGGCGTCTAAGAGGCTTGGAAATTTACTTTGGGTTAAAGTCATACGCCATAAAACGTTACGCATTCTGAACTGGCCGATCTATCCTCACCTTCGTATCGTAATTCGGTTTACGTCTCTAACCTGGACGTGATACTACTGATATTACTGTCATGTATTTATCCTATAGATGGGCTGTTATTAGAGTGCGAAATACTAAAATGAAATCTAAAAAGTTATGATCAAAAAATACCTACCTTTAGTATAGAGATATTTTTCTCCATGGCAAAAAACTACAAGTACATCCTATGTAGTCTGATCCTACGCCATATGCCTTTTGATCTTCTCTTAATTTTACTAACATGCATATGATCAGTTAGCAAGTAAGCCTATCCACTGCCATCTTAATCTCAAAATTTGCGCCATCCCAATTTCTATTATTAGATAGATAGATAGATAGATAGATAGATAGATAGATAGATAGATAGGAGATAGATAGATAGGAGATAGATAGATAGATAGATAGATAGGAAATAGATAGATAGATAGATTGATAGATAGATAGATAGATAGATAGATAGATAGATAGGAAATAGATAGATAGATAGATAGATAGATAGATAGATAGATAGGAAATAGATAGATAGATAGATAGATATCATGACATGCTAAAAAAAATTGTAGACAATGCAATTCACAACCTAACCACAGTGTGACCATACATAGATACATATTGGATGTCACTTTGTGATACAATACCACGCAATTATTTTGTCCAGCCAAGAGGTAATATAAGGAAAGTCACGCCTGTATAGATGGATATAACAATAATTTGAAGGACGTAGGCAGCACATTTAGGTTCCCGCTCCCCACTATTACCTCTAAACATGATCACGACTCGTACCAAGGCTTTAATGCTTCATTATGATAGAGAGACTCCCATGCCAACTCCATGATCTCACCGTGACTCACAAGCAATGTCATGGAGCCAACGCGTCATCCCAAAATGGATATCTCCCTCATACGTGAATAAAGGGTAATTTAGCATCACATACTTCAGCCTGAGTCCAAGATTAAAAGCCATTACAATGGTTATACAAATAGGCCACTTTAGCAGACGTAAGTGATAAGTATACAGAATGTAGACTAATGCCAGCGAAACGGATCGCCTCGATTAATTCACTGTGACATGTCCTAAGAACAGGAAACACAGCCTACCATATCTAAGGGCCAAGGTACCTTTTGTACTCTTAAAGGGGTAATCCAGGATTTAGGTTCTTATGGACTGTTGGGCTGGCCCGAACATTGATCAACCATATAACAAAGCCATAGGCTCCATGTCCAGTACTGAGCTCAGCTCCCATTGACTAGAGCTCAGATCTTATGGACGTCAATGAGATCTGAGCTGCAGTACCGGCACCTGGCCACTATACGGGGCATGGTGCTATCTACTTCTGACCCTGTGCTGTATTTAGCACAGGCATCAGAGGTGATCCCGTATAGCTGATCAGCTTACCAACATGGATTTGCTCATTGATTAGACACAAAGGGACTGGTCAACCTGATCCTCACACTTTGGATTCCAGAGCAGATCGAGCAGGACGCTTATTTTTTTTTCAAAAGCATCAAAAGAAACATCCGTCAGTTTCTGGAAGTAATCTGGAGACGGTTTTGAAGCAGAATCAGACTCAAAATTATTTCACCCAGCCTAAAAGCTTATATACTGTACTGTATGTCTATGCCAAAATTGTGGCTCAAGTTTCTTGTACAATTTTGCAAAATTTTAGAGCTAGTGGTATAATAATGACCGAGATAAAAAAAAAAAAAAACAAGCAACTTACTGTGTGTTATCTAATTTATTACCAAGGTTTTCCCAGTACAGTATTTTACTACTTGTCACTAGGAAATGTCATAAAAGCTGATAGGACCCCCACTGATCCCGAGAATACGAACAAATCCAGACCATTCTCACGCTCAGAGGGGGGTCTCAGCATCTAAACCTATTTAAATGTCATAAACCAACATGGAGGGAAATCCCTATAACTCTATGAAGTATGGAAGAAGGAATGGACTGGTAATGCAGCAGGCTCGTCCTTGCTAGTCGGGAGAGCTGGCAGCTTGCCGTTACGAGGGAGCTTACTTTTTCTCATAGGAATGCATTGACGAGTGTTGATTGGCCAGTGTACAGCATTCGGCCAATCAACGCTGGTTCTGTCGGAGGCTCATCTGTGAGGAGGCGGAGTCTAAGATCAGACCAAAGCAGTCTCCATTATGGTCCTATCTTAGACTCCGCCTCCCCACAGACAAGCCTCCGGCAGAACCAGCGTTGATTGACCGAATGCTGTACACTGGCCAATCAACGCTGGTCAATGCATTCCTATGAGAAAAAGTCATCTCCCGCATAACCGCAAGCTGCCAGCTCTCCCAACTAGCAAGGATGAGCCTGCTGCAGAACCAGCGTTAATAGGCTGAATGCTATACAGTGTATAGCATTCGGACAATCAATGGTGGTTCTGCACGACGAGTAAGGGCCGGTTAACATTAGGGCTTGCCTCCCGTCCGAAAGGAGTCCGCAGGAGGACCCCCCCCCCAATGGAATATCAGCGCAACTGCAAGCACTGTGCAGTTAAAGTGCAAGGACCCCATAGACTATAATGAGGTCCATGCGCTTTAACTGCACAGTACTCCTCCTAAACACTCTCCTCCTGCTACTCGTGGACTTGGTGACTCTCCTTTAGTCGAATAGTGGTTTCCCCTGAAACGAGCATTTTTTCCCATAGACTATAATGGGATTTGATATTCCATCGAGTAGTCGAATATTGAGGCTCTACTCGAAACGAATATCGAATCTGGAATATTTCGCTACTCGCTAATCTCGAGTCAATGCATTGGCTTACCCAACATGTCCATGACATCCTCGAGGAGGCCAGAAGACAACCAAAGAGGACCACGTGATGACCCAAGGACAAGTGAGGATCAGGGTTTATTTTGTTTCCGCACCTACCCTGGTTCTCTGCTTGTTATACTTGGTGTTTGAAGAGTATAATAGCAATTTTTAATTGCATCAAACAACCCAAAATTTTTGAAAATTTAGGTCAAACCTGTTTTTTTTTTCTTAATTCACTCACATCTGATTTCATCATATGTGCTAAGTGGTCACTCACGAGTGCTTACCCCTTGGAGCCCTGCAGCATGTTTTGCTAGGATCCCTGGCAATGCAGTGGTTAAAGTCCAGACTTCCTGCGGCGCGGAGAAAAAAAAAACCAAAAGACTTGTTGCCTTTTAGCAAAAGAAATACGATGTGCTCGCTGCAAAATAGCTCAGGGCGCGCGGGGTAATGGCTTCTTAACATGCAAAATGGAGCGGAGTCCTGAATCTTATGTGTGATAGCAATGCAAGTGCGGATAGAAAATACTATTAAACAATATAATAAAAATAATAATAGTAGTAATAATAATAATAATAATAATAATAATAATAATAATAATAATAAAAATAATAGTAATAATAATAATAATAATAATAATAATAATAATAAAAATAATAGTAATAATAATAATAATAATAATAATAATAATAAAAATAATAATAAAAATAATAGTAATAATAATAATAGTAATAATAATAATAATAATAATAATAATAAAAATAATAGTAATAATAATAATAATAATAATAATAATAGTAGTAATAATAGTAATAATAATAATAGTAATAATAATAATAATAATAATAATAGTAATAGTAATAATAATAATAGTAATAATAATAATAATAATAGTAATAATAATAATAATAATAATAATAGTAATAATAATAATAATAATAATAGTAATAATAATAATAATAGTAATAGTAATAATAATAATAGTAATAATAATAATAGTAATAATAATAATAGTAATAATAATAATAATAATAATAGTAGTAATAATAGTAATAATAATAATAGTAATAATAATAATAATAATAATAATAGTAATAGTAATAATAATAATAGTAATAATAATAATAGTAATAATAATAATAATAATAGTAATAATAATAATAATAATAATGCCCTATTTTATGGGGTTGCTATGAGGGCACGACGAGATATAGGTCTCTTTGATGTAAGATATCAAATATGCATGTTCTGCTGGAAAACAGTGAAAGCAAGTTCCAGAAGCGGCGGAAAGGAAAACACGGCTCGCTTATAACCAAGTAGAGGGTTTATATTAGTATTACCATGGCAACCCCTAATGATGGGTACTTGTAGCGTAGCAACCACATTAGAAGTAAGTGAATACAAAATGTTGGTACATGTAAGAAATAGAGTAAATGTATCAGGCTGGATGAGGTTGTTCTATTACTTATGGGCATATCTATACACGTATTGTAGACC
The DNA here is from genome assembly GCF_031893055.1 of Leptodactylus fuscus. NCBI lineage: Eukaryota > Metazoa > Chordata > Amphibia > Anura > Leptodactylidae > Leptodactylus > Leptodactylus fuscus. Next base: position 79,852,242 of record NC_134272.1, read on the forward strand.
CAGCGATGGCGGATCGCAACCTGCGAAGCCATTCCAGGAAACACGAGAACGCAGCCGATCAATCAGGTTAAAACAATTGAGGTGGAAAGTTTCCTAGATGAAAGGCCGGCAATGAACAACAGCATGCCATACACCGCGATCAGTGCAAGCAGTCAGACACCAGGGTCACAAACTTATAGGTCGGAATTAGAGATGAGCGAGTACTATTCGAAACAGCCGTTTCGAATAGCACGCACCCATAGGAATGAATGGACGCAGCAGGCACGCAGGGGATTAAGCAAAGTCTGCGCGCCGGCCGCTTCCATTCATTCCTATGGGTGCGTGCTATTCGAAACGGCCTAGTCGGAATTATATCAATATTATATCAGCACAATTCTAATTCTGCAAGGGACAATAGATGGCAGTATTTGATCTGTGGGATATTCCAATATGTTACTAAGTGATTAAAGCGGAGCTGTCCGGACCTGTCTGTTATAGTTAAAGGGATTTTCCAAGACTTATTCGTTGATGACTCAACCATCAGTAGAAGATCCATGGGGGTTGGACACTTAGTAACCCTATGGATCAACGGTTTGCAGGGGTAGCAGTACAACCTGAGACCACATAACATGTGATGTCATATTCATTGGTCACATGGCTCAGTCCCATTCAAGAGAAAAAGCTGAGCCACTATCCAAATATACAGCACTGTGCTTGTTCAGAGGCAGCAGCACTCAAACAGTTGGTTGACCAAGGTTCTGAGTGCCGACTCCGACCCGACAATCTTTAACTCATGGCCCATCGTAAGGATAGGTCAACAATTATTTAACCTGGAGAACTCCTTTAATACTTGTATTTCCCATGACAATCAGATTATACCATTCCCCAAATAAATGGGGCATGTCTGTTATGATATCATCACTGGAGCAAATATCAAACATTGTAGGATCTGGCTGACAACAGCGGGTAGTAGAATAAGTAGTAAACTAAATCTAAATCTCAGACAACACAGAGCAACAGGTCCTGGGAACCTAAACATCTTCACCAGTATCAATTACAAAACCGGATAGACTTGTGCTGAATTTGCACCCAAGTCATCATCACAGAAACCAGTAGAAGAAAATAAACGCTGAACAATCTGAAGTCAACCCAGAACCCACAACAAACTCACAAGGAAGATGTAAATCAGAGGGATAAATCAGAAGAGCCAGAGAATCATGTCCAAGCCAAAAGATCAATCTGAGAGGTATCATCAAAGCCAAAATCAGACAAGCAAATTTCCAGTAACAAACCAATGGTTAGTAATGTACAACAAGTCTTTGAACTAGAAAGTCTCTTGAAGGTATCTAAGCTTTCAAACAACTTTTTTGTTATACTTTATGAATGGATTTGGATTGAAACTCTTGATGAAATCCACGTTTTGTCCATTCTTTATTCTTTCCCCATTTCTCTATTGCCATCTGCAATCTGTATACTGCTTCTCAGTGGGTTGTTGTGGTACAATACAGAGTAGCTGAGGTCACAGATATTATAACACTAGTGGTTCTGGTGTCATATATAAGATGAGATTCACAGCTTTCATATGCCACCAGAATGTAATTCTATCAACCTTATATCCAGAGATATTATCAGTCAAAAACATAGTTGGGATGTGGGAACTGATAACACGGTTATAGGCTTTATAATTCCTTAGATATAACTGTTGACCCTCCCTCCATCTTCCAAAATTCTTCATCCTTGGAAATGTGAAACCAATGAAAAAGATGCACAAACGTAGCAGTGTCCAATGTTCATCATATTCTTAGAACTACATACTAAACACTCATAGAGAATAGCGGCCACATTGGGCAATCTGCAAAATCCCCCAAATAAATATTCTTTAGTGTATTAAGAACGCTCCCGGGGTACAGGCCAACTTCCAACCTTCTTGACCCCAACACGTTGGCAGGAATGGTCTGCAGGAGACGTCACGTTGACAACGCTCTGCTAATCCACTGTAACTATGAGCAAAGTAGATGAAGATTAAGCTACAACTCCACTCATGCAAAGTAGAGTAAGACTTTCTCTGAGTCTTTTTCCTGCACATTAGAGCTCCCAGAGCAACTCATTCACGGAAAGCGCTGACGTCAGCGGTCGGGGCTGCAGCTATTTCCCATGTGCGTCTTCACACATCTTACACATGGGTAGACAGCTTCTTTAGTGCATACCTGCCATGGTAAATATCCATCAAATTAAACACCAAATTAGGAAAATACAGATTAACGTTATTGCAAAAGTTGCAAAGCAGAGAAATAAATGAAGGTTCTGCCCCCCAAACATTGCAGATAGATCTACTCTATGGACCAGGTATGGACCGGATATGTACCTAATGTGGTCAGGGTAGGGTAATATGTCTCCTGACCTGGTCGATGTAATATATCATCCTGATGGGTGAGGGCACTGCTTAGCATCATACAAGAACTCAGCCTGTCTTTTAGAAGTTACGTCTACGGGGATGAGGTCGGGTGATGCCGGGGCATTAGGGGTGCTGGGCATGCAAAGTTATGTAGGTTAGATTTCGTACTCGTAGCCTAATGCGACATACTTTAGCATCCAGATTACAGCTGCAAATCTTGGCCCTACCGTGGGTCTAATGACCTGAAGTAACAGCTTGATAGATGATGCTGTTAGTTCGAGTCATTAGATCCATAGTCTGGCCAGGATTTGCAGCTATAATACAAAATAAAATACTGCCGCACTATCGTCGCCCCAATAAGGTCTTAATGTGCTTGTTATGACATCCTGTAAGACTTCAACAAGGTTTTCCCATGAAGATTGAAAATAAGTGTCTGAATGCTAAGGGTTTGAGTGCCACTGGTCACAAGAATGGGGGTCTTGTGTACCCCCCTATGAATGGAGCTATGGCCATGCATATGTGACTGCCAAAGTGAGTAAAGTGCACTTGCAACCCCCAGCTGGCCTATAGATTTAATAATTCATTCACCTAATATTTTATTCAGGTCCCAAGCCCAGGACATTGTGTATGGAAGACAATATTCCCTGCCTCGGGGCATTTACCTTTACAATCAGAGTACACCTGGTGTGTGCTGTGCGGTAACGAATTCCCAGATGTCAACAGCCAGGGGACAAGGATCTGGGGGGACTTCCAGCAAAAACAGATGACGGTTGACGTGTCTGCACTTATCTTGGTGTTGAAGCATTCAGTTGTCATTAAGATATTTCATTAGAACACTGTGTGATAATCTGCACCTGCATCCCCCTCCTCCCCCATCATCTTTTCCCATTCTATACTAGCTAGGTAGATAGAGTTTTATAAAGAATGTGACAACTTCTCCTGCAGCACATTCTAATGATTTATAAATATATATTATACAAGTTGACACAGACATAGACATACACAGTTGTAGTGAGCAAAAGTTTTACGCAGGTGTGGGAAAATTCTGCAGTATAAGAATGTTTTCCAAAGTACAAGACTTGCCTAATAGTTTATGTTTGTCAACAAAGAAAAGAGAAATGTAAATCCCATCAATATTTGCTGTGACCTTTGCCATACCTTCCAACCGTCCCGATTTCCGTGGGACATTCACGATTCCAGTGACATGTCCCGCGGTCCTGGTTGGAGGGAGGTATGTCCCGATTTCAACTCAGGTCTGCGTCCAGAGGATGCAGATCTGAGTTGAACACATATGTGGCTGAAGCACGGAGCTGTCACAGTTCAGCTCCTTGCTTCGCTGCTGAACGCCGCCTACTGGCTGTGTAGACGCGATGTGATGACATCACATCGCGTCTACAACTGTGCGCGCGAGAGAGAGCACGGCGAGGGAACGAGGAGAAGGTAAGTGTAATGTGTACACTGAGGTGGAACGTGAAACTGGGGGCAGATGAAGGAGAGGATGGTATGACACTGAGGGCAGAGATGGAGGGACATGAATCTGGGGGCAGAGATGGAGGGGACATGAATCTGGGGGCAGAGATGGAGGGGATGTGAATCTGGGGGCAGAGATGGAGGGGACATGAATTTGGGGGCAGAAATGGAGGGACATGAATCTGGGGGCAGAGATGGAGGGGACATGAATCTGGGGGCAGAGATGGAGGGGGCATGAATCTGGGGGCAGAGATGGAGGGGACATGAATCTGGGGGCAGAGATGGAGGGGGCATGAATCTGGGGGCAGAGATGGAGGGGACATGAATCTGGGGGCAGAGATGGAGGGGGCATGAATCTGGGGGCAGAGATGGAGGGGACATGAATCTGGGGGCAGAGATGGAGGGGGCATGAATCTGGGGGCAGAGATGTGGGGACATGAATCTGGGGGAAGAGATGGGGGGACATGAATCTGGGGGCAGAGATGGGGGGACATGAATCTGGGGGAAGAGATGGAGGGGACATGAATCTGGGGCAGAGATGGAGGGGACATGAAACTGGGGCAGAGATGGGGGGGACATGAAACTGGGGCAGAGATGGGGGACATGAATCTGGGGGCAGAGATGGAGGGGACATGAATCTGGGGGCAAAATCACGGCCGCAAAATAACACGGCGTATACGATCCAGGCTCCCATTGAAATCAATGGGAGCTTTTACAGCGCTCAAAATCTCACACGGCGTATACGTGCCAGGTCACGTGGCACGTTACTCCGTGTGAATGGACCCGAAGTGATGATATGGCCCCCACAGATATAGTCCAGATCTCATCATCATCCAGTCTGTCTGGGATGCCGTGAAGAGACAGATGGATTGGAGTAAGCCTACATCCACAGAAGATCTGTGCTTAGTTCTCCAAGATGGTGGCGGGAACAACCTCCCTGCCCAGACCTGCCTAAAACTTTTGCACTGTACGATACACAGCTCCTCAATGTATCCAACCATTTGGGAACTTTCAGTGATTTGACTATTGGAAGCCGCTGCTTGGAGGATCTTTCCCCATGGGCCTTATTGTATATCCAGACATTTACATTATGGGACAATTTCTTTGCATGTTTAGAATATTTGATAATCTGTTACTCTTGTTTTTGTCCTCGGGGGTGAAAATCTTCAAGTCTTATTAATATTTCAGGCTAATAAATAATGGAAGAAATATCTCAGAGGATGTTATGGTCGAGGCCGTGGCCTTTCTTTAAAAAAAAAAAATACACCATATTTTCTATACAATATGTTGCATCATTTTATGGGTTCCTTGGGGGATGGCATCGCCGCATTCGAAGAAATCCGACCGTCCGCAGGGCTAAGTCGTGTTATTACTATATGAGGAAGCCAAGATACAGATATCATTTTTGCTGGAGGATGCAACATTTATATCCCCGCATATGATTTTTATACTTAGGTTGATGAATGCGTCATCGGATAGTCTAATGTAGGGGAGGATGAGATTAATCTATAGAAAGACAAGAAAATATCAATATAAATATATACAGTCTGAATAGCGGACAATATTATATGTAATAATGTTAGAATGTTGATACAACAGTGAAGATGGAATAAATTTGATACTTTAAATACACAGTTGCAAGAAACTTATCAGGGTTCAGTTAAAGGGCTCAAAATATTGATGGATAGGTCAGATTGGTGATGGTTTGATAACCAACACCCGCTCCGATCAGCTACTCACAGCACTTGATTTACAGAGAATGGAGCAGGATGCAGACAGCGCCGTTTTCTGTGTAGTGACTGAACTGGGTCACTGCAGCTTAAAGAGGACCTTTCATGGTTTGGGGCACAGGCAGTTCTATATACTGCTGGAAAGCCGACTGTGCGACTGTCGGCTTTCCCGATCCGTGCCCCGAGTGAAGAGCTATCGGTGCCATAGCTCTTCACAGTCAGAAGGGCGTTTCTGACAGTCTGTCAGGAACATCCTTCTCCACAGCAGCGCTGTATGTAGGACCGGGGAGGAACGCCTCCTCCCTCCGCTCACAGTAATCGTCCATAGACCAGTATTATCAGGAGGGGAGGGGGCGTTCCTCCCCGCTCGCACTGTACAGTGCTATTGGCGCTGCTTGTACAAAAGGACGTTCCTGACAGAGTATCAGAAACACCCTTCTGACTGTGAAGAGCTTTGGTACCAGCACCGATAGCTCTTCACCCGGGGCACGGATCGTGAAAGCCAACAGTGCATTGAATTCGGTGCACTGTTGGCTTTCCAGCGGTATATAAAACTGCCTGTGCCCCAAACCATGAAAGGTCCTCTTTAAGTCCCAGTGAATAGGATTTGATCTGCAGTACCTGGTCTGACCACTACTTAAAGAACAGAGCTGTCTGCTTCCTGCTCCATTCTCTGTTTATGAGCTACAGATCCTGCCATACACATCTACTTCAGCTTGGCCATGGTGGCCACTTTACCATGGCCACATAGGACAGCTAGAATTTTATACTACTCTTCTCTCAACCTCTTGCACTATAATAGGACGCAGATATCAAGGCCTTAAAGGGGTTGTCCAACCCGTTTAAGTATTACATAGGCCGGGTCAGTGAAAAAAATTAAAATAAAATGATACTTACCTTCCAGTCTTCTAGGTCCTATGCTGACGTGTGGCAGAAGTCCCAGGCACACATGATCGCTGAGGCCAATCAGCGGCCTCCACAAAGGGCCTGAGCAGTTCTCTTATCCTATATGACACATGAGCCTTTGACTATTGAGACATCCTATCTATCCCAGCAGTTTGATATCAGAAATATATCATTTTTTGTCCATTTATAGTGCGGAGCGGCGTAAACCGTCACGCAACGATCATTGCGATCAATTAATATCACCGACAAAGAGTCCTAATAGTCAATGTATTTTCTAACAAATGACATATTCAATCCTGATCGGAAAGTAAAGAACATTTCGGGTACAGAGGAAAGTTTGTATTCTTCCCGTTCTACGTGGAATATCCTTTTATCTGTTAATTATGCGCACTTTTTTCTAAACCTTCCTACAAAGTGACAGCGCTGACATATCTCCTTATATTAATTAGTCTTCAACAGTTCGTCGGCTCTAAAGTAGAAGCGCATGATCAAATTCCTTTTAAGTGAGCCAAGCCCCAGTGAAGGTCAGATCAGATGCTGTCTGGAGACGCCAGGGTAGTGCCGAACTCGAAAAGAGACAAAAAAGAGAGATGTTTTCACTTATCAGGATGAGACCTAAACCTCAAGTCCAAAGGAAGCCAAAGGCTTGGGCTGCGGGACAACCTTAGGGTGGGTTCACACTGCCAGTAGTGATGTCCGTTGGGCTCATCCATCACAGATCAAGCACGACGCTTGTTTTTTCAACGTCCCGCGGTCTCTGCCTCCCATTGTAAACAATGGTAGACTAATGCTGGGAGGAATCTGTCCCGGATTTGGGGGCAAATTCTTTCATTTGAACATACCCTTAAAGTCCGTTGCTATCATCCTATGCGTATGGACATTCACAATAGTAATATGAACGTCCCCTTGGACAGATCGTTCCCCATGAATGCACAATTTTTTGCAATTTCGCAGGTTCAGCTTCTGTATTGTCTAGTCTGATTTGTCCACCCGTTAGTAGAATTTTGACCAAGATTTTGTTGCAACTATTTTGTAAACGGATAAACCCCCAATGATCATAAAATGTGGGGCTACAATGGAGCGGTGACCATCAGTACATTGACATGGAACATTGTGGGACATTTGTAGACCCCTTGCTCCTGATACTCAGTGATCAAATATTTATCGGGAACCACGATGTGTTACCGTTGCAGTTTTCCCGCAATACTATTTTGCCGCATCCGGCTTTGTGGGCCTTAGCCCTAAGGATTATTTCCATTACAGCAAATCACTGCAAAGATGGGAGTAACTGCTCCGTAGCCCCGAAGATCACGTCACAATTAGGGTTGAGCCAATCTTGAGATTTCAGGATCGATTTTAAAATTCGGTTTCTGATCATTTTCCAGCCGATCCCGATCGTGAAATTTGCTCGATCGCCTATCAGGATCCGATCTTTCCCCATCCCGATCGCTCAACCCTAGTCAATGCTTCTCTATGGGAAAAGTCACTTTTAGGGTTGAGCCCATCTTCCAAAATCCGATTTCCAATCATTTTCCAGCCAATCCTGATCGCTCGACCCTAGTCACAATTGCTCCACTCATTGACAGCAAACACAGATCCTTACAAAATCACAAAGTTACTTATTTGTGACTCCATCTTGTTTGAACAAAGTTCTGAACTTGTGCTGAGGACGCGGCTTGTGAAGTTATTATCACAGAATGCTCAGGCTGGATGAATATATTGCATAACATAATCCACTCCAGATTTGTCATCGTTGCGCTGTCACTCGTCTAGACTTCCCACTCAGTCAATCACAGCTGCCTCCTTTGTTTTCCTCCTTTGCAGGGCTGCCTGCCTTTTGTTTCCCTGCAGTTAATGATGAGAGTTATTCTCCTTAATTAATATTATGGTAATGAGAACCCATCACTTTATTAGAAATACATCTGATAAACAAATGTCCCACATTACGGATCCGCCAGATCCCCCTACTCTTATTTTTTATTATTGAGCTGTATCTATTTTGCACGTACAGATGTAGCAGAGCTGAAGCGGCTTTTTGCTTTTGTGCATTGCCAGATCTCCGGGGGTTAACATTTGCAGAGTTCTCCCTGCAGTGATCTGGAAAAACACAGTTAACACATTGTAATATATCACAGCACAACATGATGACTGGCACACTAGCCTTAAAGGGAAACATTTTTGGAAAAACAAATTTTGAGTTAAATGTATTTTTTAAGAATATATGATATTTGTTTTGCTTTCAGTGTCACTGTCTATATTCTAAAAGTACTATATATACCGCAAACCTTCGCTTTGACCACTAAGCCTAATAATAGACTGCCACTTGCCAATTTTGAAGGGGTTTTCCTGGCAGCAGCCAGGGGCGTGGGGAATGGAATCCCGATCCCGATCGTTCAACTGTGCAAGTTAACTTACTTGCACAGAACCGCTGCCGCTCACAGGAGCTCCGGGCCATCAATACTGCCTATGGCCATGAGCCTGCTGTAAAGCATGTCACTAAATGCTGTAAACAGAACAAAGGAGAAGCTCAAGGCAAGAAGGCCGCCCCCATAATCATGTACAGAAATATAATTAAAAAAAAAAAAAAAAAAACAGATTAAGCAAAAAGAAATAAAGTTCACTGTCTGGTTATAATATAAATTTTAAAAAATTGCAAAAAAAAAATAAAATTGAAAGTTGTCTGGCCTGGATTTTTTAAATGGTTTTACTTAACAGGGTCATAATGGCAACAAACCTCAACAATCTCATTTTGATGCTTGTTTGGTCACCACCAGTCTCTACTTCTAGAAAACGACCACTTAGCCAATCTGACCATCTAGGTGACCTACTTCAGCTAGTGGTCGGCCTCCTAGGTGTCAAGGCCAGGAAGTAGAGAACCGGTAAGGACCCGGGAAGTATCAGACCAGGGTGGTGGAGGATTGGTAAGAAGGTGATGACTTATTTTGGGTTTTTATGCCATACTGGCTGGATAAATCTTTGAAATTATGATACATCTGGATGAACCCACTTGGAAAAAACCCACAAGTGGTGGGTGGGACATAGGTACAATCCCAGTTAACTCCTCTTGGTCGAAGAGATGTCAATCATGGAGACTTCAAGCTTTGAGATGACTAAGGAAATCCTCCTCTAGCTTGTGAAATTATCTTGTAGGAGAGGAAAAATGGCCATATGTATAGTATATGTACTGCTCCTGGACCCCTGACGAAGACCACCATCTGAGGTTGAATGGCAGACCATCGCTCACTGATAGGGTTGAGCTGATCTTGACTTTTCAGGATCGATTTTGAAATCCGATTTCTGATCATTTTTCATTCGAACCCGATCTCGATCCCAATTCTGATCCTAATGCAAGTCAATGGGATTTTATTACTAATCGGAGATCGGATTTTATAAACAATCCTATTCACTATACAGCATGGAATCTAACAATTGAACGCTTTAATTGTTAGAATCTACGCTGTGTAGTGATTTTTTTTTTAATCAGTAAGTAGCCAGAGGATTTTTTTTTATCCTCTGACTACTTAGTCCCCCCTGGTATCCAGTTACCTGCAGAGATGGCTGGTCCGGCACCCGGTGTTCTCGTTCTTCTTCGCCTCGCTGCCCCCGCCTCCCAGGTTAGGAGAGTGTGGGCGGATACAGGGCGGGGAGACGTGACTTTTCCCCTCCCAGTACCCGCCACAAGCCCAGCCTTCTTCCTAGGTGTTTAATACTAACCTGGGAGGTGGGGGCAGTGAGGCGAAGAAGAACGAGAACACCGGGCACCGGACCAGCCATCTCTGCAGGTAAGTAGCTACTAGAGATGTTAGCTAGTCTCCCATTAGAATGAATGGACGCAGCCGGCGTGCGACCAGGGGGTTAAGGCTGTGTGCCGGCTGCTTCCATTCATTCCTATGGAACGGCAGCAGAGCCTTCACACTATTCAGAATGAGCGGAGCATATGCTCAGTGTGAAGGCTGACATTGTTAGCTTTTCCCACAATGCTTGGCCAGTAGCAAAGCAATGTTGGAAATAATCTCACCGATCTCGATCGCCGATTGCAATCTGATCTTTTCCGAACACGATCGCTCAACCCTACTCACTGTTAAAAACTCGCCTATCATTCTTAAAACCATTTTTGGTCCATGTCTTCTGCATTGGTGGGACAGTAGCAGCCCTCGTACATGCTGCCATTTCCGCTCTCCTACATTTGATGCATATTGTGTTCGTGAGAACTCCTTATTGCTTTGTCAGTCGACTTGCTATTTATCCTCCATGGTAAGAGTTGAACCTTTATCCCCGTAAAGGTCTAAAACAAATTTAGCAGAAAAATAGTAAATTACCGGGACTGCATTTTCTTCAGAAAACAATGCTAAGTGAACTTTAAAAGACCGAGCGATCATCTTCAGAGAGCGGCAGCAAAGAACATTAAGATATTGGTGTCTGAGTTCTTCTGACCCTTAAACTAATGGAAGAGCCGTTTACAAGGATCATATGTCGGAAATGTTCTGAGAAAGTCTTAAGAGATTCTGTCCTATAGCAGTGGTGCGCTAAACTTTAACACGTTTCTTGAAGAGAATGACTCTAAATAACGTGTGACTATAAGACTCCTTCAAGACTTCAATCTCCGTGAATTTCTATGAAAGAGCTATAGAGCGGACATGTACTGTACAGTGGCCTCCATGGGCAGTGGAACCCCTGGGATGGAAAATAGTCTTTGAGAAATCATTGCTCAATGATGGATGACTATCATCGGCACCGTAACCACACACTATTCAATCCAAGTAGCCTGGGAGGAACAACGTGGTTGAATGCTGTATTTGACCTACCAAGTGCCCTCACTACTGGCGCAATGTTACCTTGAGCAATTTCTCAATAATAGAGAGAAGGACGCAAGATGGGAGTTCTCGGTTGTTTAGAAGTGTCCAACAGTACAGATAAAATCAGGAATAAGACCTCAGAGGAGGAACAACTATAGAATGTTAATCCTATAATTCTATAGAATTCTAATTTGTAACAATTTTTGGTTTGAGATAATTCTATTAGGTCAAACCCAACAAGTGAAAGTTTGTACGAATCTCTATCTTTTTGTATCCAATGTCCATTGATATCTATCCACCACGCCGTTCTCTGGAGGCAATTTATTAAGACTGGCATGTACTCTGCCACTCTTAAAGGGATTCTACCATTAAAAACTTTTTTTCTCCCTAACACATTGGAATAACCTTAAGAAAAGCTATTAGTCTCCTACCTTTAGATGTCTTCTCCGTTCAGTTAAAATGCCGTTTTCCGCCGATATGCAAATGAGCTCTCTCGCAGCACTGAGGGCGGGCCCCAGCGCTCAAACAGCACTGGGGGTGTACCCAATGCTGTGAAAGAACTCTCCAGCACCGCCTTCATCTTCTTCAGGAATGGGGTCTTCACCGCGTCTTCTTCTGGGGGTTGGCTTCAAACTTCTAGGCCTCGGGCCTAGGGCAAAGCCGACTGTGCATGCCCGTGGCCACAAGAAAAATGGCCACTTACACAGTATAATGTCATTTTCCTGTCCTCCACATGGCATAATTCCCCTTTTGTGTTCCCCATATAGCATTATGTTCCTAAGTGCCCCCATACAGTAAAATGCCAACCTCAGTGCCCTCATACAGTATGATACCAAGTTAATGCCCCTACATCGTATAATGCCCTCACACAGTATAATGCCAACCTCAGTGACCTCACACAGTATGATGCCCACTTAATGCCCCTACATAGTATAACGCCCTCTTAGTGCCCCCACACAGAATAATGCCAACCTCAGTGCCCACATACATTATGATGCCCACTTAATGCCCCTACATAATATAATGCCCTCTTAGTGCCCTCACACAGTATAATGCCAACCTCAGTACCCTCACACAGTATGCTGCCCACTTAACGCCCCTACATAGTATAATGCCCTCTTAGTGCCCCCACACAGTATAATGCCAGCCTCAGTGCCCTCATATAGTATAAAGCCAACCTCAGTGCCCTCACACAATATGATGCCCACTTAATGCACCTACATAATATAATGCCCTCTTAGTGCCCTCATACAGTATAAAGCCAACCTCAGTGCCCTCACACAGTATGGTGCCCTCCTAGTGCCCCCCACAGTATATTGACAACCTCAATGCCCTCATACATTATGATGCCCACTTAATGCACCTACATAATATAATGCCCTCTTAGTGCCCCCACACAGTATAAAGCCAACCTCAGTGCCCTCACACAGTATGATGCCCTCTTAGTGCCCCCCACAGTATGATATCCCTTCAGTGCCCCCGTACAATATAACAGGTGCACTTGGGTTGTGCATCCATTTGCACTTATTTCTGCTGCAAATGTTCCAAATTTACAGCTCCTTTAAAAGTTGCAGAAAACTGTCATAGTAAAGATGGAGAATTTATTACGTTCCATATTTAGTTACTTTCAAAGTGGCATAAAATCTGAGTTTCTTCGGATCATATGCCAGATGTGACACCGCGTCGGGAAAATACTATGAAATTCAAGAAGTCAAAAGGAATCATTTGTCCCGCTGTTCACTTGAAGGGCAGAGTCAAATAAGGTTATTAAGAAAAAAGTAAAAAAAAAACAAAAACAACTTCATATAGGAGAGGCAGGTCCTTCAAAGGGAACTCACTTTAAAAAGCTTAATGACTTTTTCAGCTCTCTCCAATTTACACAATGCTTTACTTGTAGATCCTGATGCTAAAAATGCGCCCCCACCCCTCTTAAAGGAGTGCTTCTATTTATACAATACCTTTTTGATAGAAGAATCTTTTTGTCATAAGCTGATCACAGAGTGTCCCCTACTGGCACTTCCAATGACTAGTTGCTATCTATGGGGAAACCTGGGATAAAGAGTTTCAATTTCCCACAGCGCCACCATAGGGAAACTAAGTATCATTACACTGTTATAATTAAAATCAATGTGTATTTGTGTAATGAAGGACAGGGCAGGTCCTCCGGAGAGGGCGATGCTCTTTGTAACCACTCGGTCCGAGAGATGATGATCTTGAATGGTGGACTCCATTAAGCCAGGATACCTAATAGTATATTGAAATGGACAACCCCTTTAAAACATACCCCATTGTAAAGGATAAGAAACTAGGGCTATTGATAATAATAGACATTAGGAGCAAGTATCATTCCAAGGTTTAGCCCACCCAAAGTGCAATGGATGAGCTTCAGCCTTGAGAACCACCTTAGTGATTATGGTACATAATTCCTCTCCAAAAAGAGAAAAGGCCATCGACCTACTCTCCAACCCTCTGGACCAAAAGACCTTGCAAGAGTCATGTGCAACTGGTTTCCTGCAGTGCGGAGAGTTTATACCTTGTCTACTAGAATGTGTCATGAGCCTCAAGGACCAACCAAGCCCTGGAGCCCAAAGAGGACGAGCCAGAGGAGGTCTCCACATGAAAAGAAGGTTAACCAAAGAGAGAGATCAAATTTATGTTACCAGAGATAGAGCCAGATGGATGAGCCCCTAACTGGTTTAGACACAAGGTCAACGAAATGTTGAGGATAACTATATGGCAGAAGGTCTTAGAAACCAGCGAGTGGAGGTGATGAAAGTAGCAACAGTTGCATGTTATACCCAGATGGAGTTGTCTTTGACATCATTACACTCCGTATGAGGGAGAGGGAGACTCCCCTTGTACAGGTGAGCCGCCTGAAGACTCAGAATCTACCTCTGACTTGCTGAGTATTGGTCCTACTTGTTACACTGTTCCATTACATGAAAATCTGTTAAATCACCAATCTTGTGTCCAACCCTGCACATGATACAATCCTATTGCCAAAGCCTATGGGGACCTGCTGCTGTTTTTTGCTAGTTACTACCTTTTTACATATAATAAGAATGTAACTCCAGTGAAGCCACCCTAGAGGTAAAAACTGACCTAGGGAGAGAGGAATCCCTAACTCAACTTTGCCAAGACTGGCACGATGACTTTCCAGTAGGGTTAAGCTATATTTCTATCGGAGCGTCCCTCCCCCCGCCCCAGGATATGGGTGAGAGGTGACTTTATCGAATACCAAGAAGACGGCCATGATGTGGCCATCATTTTACTAGGCAATGTTGGCGATAATACTTGTAACCTCCAAACACAAAGACGGAGGAGGAGACACTGAATATCTCGCTGTCACTGTTTCTCACAGTCATAGATCTATTATTAGAAACTTTGAAGCTTCATATCAGTTTCAAGAATGTTGTCCCCGAGTACAACGTGGGATCCATGCTGTCAATGTCGCCGCGGTGTCATTCTATATATTAATAAAGGTCACACCACTACAGGCGGCAACAGAGCTCCGGCAACCGCAGGTAGAGACAACTAAGTGCCTCGTGCCTTTAATTCATACTTCTCACAGCTGAGAGTTTGTTACATTGTATACAGTCTAGGTTATCCATTATAATAATATGGCAACTTAACTCCTAAGATGCCATGATCAATAGCGATCACGGTATATGGGTGGTACAGGGGCAAAATTGTCACCCCTGCCACCCCATGACGAGATTGTGGGGAACAAGGGCTTGCCATGGCAGGCAGGTGGCTAAATTATAACCGTCTGACCGTCTTTCCCTATTACACATAGGAAACCTACATGTGATGTGCTGCAATATGATGTATTGCACTGCGTGGCACTGGGAATCGGCAGATCCCAGGTTCAAGTCCCCTTGTGGGACAGGAAAAAAAATTACAAAGAAAGTATAAAGAAATAGAGAAACTCATGATCCAAAAATGGCGTTATTTATCCCATGCGGGGAATACCATAAAAATATAAAAAAAATACTGCAATGGCAAATGAATGTATTTTGGTCACCTCTCTTCTCCCAAAAGAGATCGATACAAAGTGATCAAAAAATCCAAATTTTGCACGGACATTAGCAGCGGACACTAGCTGTCGGACACCGACGGTAGTGTGAACGCCCCCTTACTGATCTGTTTCTAATGGCCATCACTTGGACACCGATCCATTTCGATGGCTGAATTTTCCGACACAATTTTGGTGTATTTTTGGCACATCTTGGCACATTGCTGCCTGCTCACTTTTTCTAAGACTCCGTAACCCCTTGTCTATTAAGTAGAAAATGTTTTGCTCCAAATAGATTGTCCAAGAAGCGCTAAAGATGCTCCATTAGTATGAACACTCCATTTGGGGCCAGAAATCCTCCTTGAGACATTTATCTGTGATTCCAGAATATCCGGAGCCTCAGTCTATCAGATTGTAGGACTTGTCCTGTATTTACGGAACATGAATAATTCTCACTGCCCTTAATAAGGATATTTTAGGTCATTTATTCCGCTCTATATCGGCGACTTATTGTTCTATTAAGGATATATTGAGATTTCCTTAAGCCCAGAGGTTCCAGGTCCCGGCGACCACTCACAGTGACATCGATTTCTGTCCTTGGTGACCCCTTACATTGACCCCTCAACCTTGTCCCATTTACATTTTCCATTTTAAATTTCTATTTCGCCCTCGCAGCCAATTTGCGGAGAACTAGCAGTTCTTCTCCCCGAGGCAAAATTTTATTTTTTTGATGAAAATTCCTGTTTAATGTGTCAGGGTGAGATTCACTACTAATAAGTCCCCTAAAACCATGTTCTGTGTTATAGAGCTCATTATGTGCGTATATTGTGTCTATAGCTGTGTGTATATTGTGTGTCTTATCAGATATAGCTGTGTGTATTAGTCTTACTGTGTGTATATTGTTTGTATAGCTGTGTGCTTTATTGTGTGTTTTATTATATCTCTGTGTGCCTTAGCGGTATTAGTGTGTGTATATGTTGTTTCATTGTGTGTAGCTGTATTATGGTGTATATAACTGTACTATTGTGTATATAACTGTACTATTTTGTATATCGTGTGTATAGCTGTGTCCATTATTGTTTGTCTTATTGTGTATACAGCATAATTATCAGAAACAGCGCCACTGAGGTGATATGCTGGTTCTGGTGATAGTAACCTATCTATCTGCAGGGCTGGGGTGATATGCTGGGGTCTGGTGATACTAACCTATCTATCTGCAGGGCTGGGGTGATATACTGGGGTCTGGTGATACTAACCTATCTATCTACAGGGCTGGGGTGATATGCTGGGGTCTGGTGATACTAACCTATCTATCTGCAGGGCTGGGGTGATATGCTGGTTCTGGTGACAGTAACCTATCTATCTGCAGGGCTGGGGTGATATGCTGGGGTCTGGTGACAGTAACCTATCTATCTGCAGGACTGGGGTGATATGCTGGGGTCTGGTGACAGTAACCTATCTATCTGCAGGGCTGGGGTTATATGCTGGTTCTGGTGATAGTAACCTATCTATCTGCAGGGCTGGGGTGATATGCTGGGGTCTGGTGACAGTAACCTATCTATCTGCAGGGCTGGGGTGATATGCTGGTTCTGGTGACACTAACCTATCTATCTGCAGGGCTGGGGTGATATACTGGTTGTGATGACACTAACCTATCTATCTGCAGGGCTGGGGTGATATGCTGGGTCTGGTGACAGTAACCTATCTATCTGCAGGGCTGGGGTGATATGCTGGATCTGGTGACACTAACCTATCTATCTGCAGGGCTGGGGTGATGTACTGGTTGTGATGACACTAACCTATCTATCTGCAGGGCTGGGGTGATATGCTGGGTCTGGTGACAGTAACCTATCTATCTGCAGGGCTGGGGTGATATGCTGGATCTGGTGACACTAACCTATCTATCTGCAGGGCTGGGGTGATATGCTGGTTCTGGTGACACTAACCTATCTATCTGCAGGGCTGGGGTGATATGTGGGGGTCTGGTTACACTAACCTATGTATCTGCAGGGCTGGGGTGATATACTGGTTGTGATGACACTAACCTATCTATCTGCAGGGTTGGGGTGATATGCTGGGTCTGGTGACACTAACCTATCTATCTGCAGGGCTGGGGTGATATACTGGTTCTGGTGATACTAACCTATCTATCTGCAGGGCTGGGGTGATATGCTGGTCCTGGTGACACTAACCTATCTATCTGCAGGGCTGGGGTGATTTGCCAGTTCTGGTGACAGTAACCTATCTATCTGCAGGGCTGGGGTGATATGCTGGTTCTGGTGACAGTAACCTATCTATCTGCAGGGCTGGGGTGATATACTGGTTCTGGTGATACTAACCTATCTATCTGCAGGGCTGGGGTGATATGCTGGTCCTGGTGACACTAACCTATCTATCTGCAGGGCTGGGGTGATATGCTGGTTCTGGTGACACTAACCTATCTATCTGCAGGGCTGGGGTGATATGCTGGTTCTGGTGACACTCCCTTTAAGCTCTAGGGTGTGGGTGAGACCACAGGTTTTGCACCCCCTACAGTTACACCCTTGAGGTTCACCTAATGTGAATCAGACACATAACATGACTGATCATAAATAAATCTGCCATATATAGCTGGGGAATGAGGCAGCTTTTGCTCAGCCAGTAATTGGTGAACCTGTTTCCTGCGTAAACCTTTTATGATTAATTTTGCGCTGTTGTACGGCCGTGGAGCTATTAATAAATGAACAGCTTCTCGCCGCTGTAATGGAAGTCCCATGTCTTCTCCACGCGGCCTTCTTTCCCGGCTACGGAAATAATAACATTAAACAGGATTTTATGCTCTGTTCGCTGATCTGAATTTCTGAAGAGGAGCGCGCCGGTGAGAGAGGACACGGGTCTCTTTACTGAATATTCCTTTCATGCAAAGTTTAAAACAAATCAATTTGCACAGGAAGCGATTCTAAATATACAGCGAGAAAAGTCAACGAACATCAGAAAATACAGGACTGTGAAGAGGAGGACACCGGAGATTGAAGATACACCTGCATGGGAATAAAATTATAATAATAATGATAATAATAACAACATTCTGTTATCCTTTGGACTTCCAGATGAACAGAATTCTAGATTTGCAGTAAAGACTGACATCAATCTTTAGGAGAGGTCATCAATTTCAAATCAGTAGAGGTCTGACACCAGCAGACCTACCAACCCCCTGGTCGAAGTGCTGTGGTCTTTCCAGTATTTACCAAGCACAGCGCCATACATGGGCTCTTCTTAGTATTGCAGTTTAGTCTAATTCATTTGAATAGGTGAAAAGCAACATCACCAGCATGAGAAGAGGAAGAGACTCTATTGGCTAAAATTTTGATTGATATATCATAAGGGTTTAAAAACCATCATAGACTCCACACTTCTGCAAACTGCTCTGTGCAAAGGGCTGAAAATTCTGCACATTTCACAGCAGAAAAGTCTTCTATGTACTTGTATCTACTTATGGCTGCTTGTGTCATTACAGATGGGATATCACTCACAGACAGCAGCAGCTTTACTGACTTTGGTCATAGATTGTTCTTCTTCTGTGTCATGCCTGCATGGCAGATAATAGAATGAGGTGGTACCTGCTTGTATTTGACCTGGATTTGCAGTCCAGTGTTCCTGGATATCCTATATTATGGGCTTTTCTCAACTATGTGTTTGTTATTGCACAGTTAGTCCTATATAGACAACCAGATGAGTTATAATGGATAGTAATGGGGGGTGGGGGGCAGACTCGTAGTCATTGAACATGCCCCCTGAAATGCAAAATGTGCTGCAGCCATAATGTGATTATTAGGAGCAATAAAACTAATAGGATATTGCGTATGAAGGCTTTTATAGTCAAAGAACAGATGGCCAAGCAAGACCCTGCAGATATTTCACTGTTTCGAAATTCAGGTCCCCTTTAACCTTTTACTTTCATCAGTTCACAGTTGTCCCAGTTTCTTTGGATTGATGGTGGTGGGTTAATGTGTTTAGGAGAGGGGGCACCTGATATGGAGGCTTCCAGGGAAGAATATTTCTGCAATATGGCACCATAGGGAGACATCATAAGGCAACACATAGCGTGTGTATGGCTGTATAGGAAGAAATTCAGAGTGTTTCCATAGGCTCCATTCATGAAGCTTGGCGTGTTGTTACGGGGAGGCTAAAGGGTGACATGCCCCGTGTGCAGGCTGCAAGGGGGGCATCAATATGCCATTCTGCAATAGGCAGGGTATTTAGATATAGGACACAAGCAACCTATATAAAATCTATCTAAGACTGTGATGAGATCTTATTTTATGAAACCAGATGACGCGGAAGCTTCCATATGAAGGTAATGTTTCCAGTATTTATTTTTTTTGTTACGATTTAGGATGATGATCCCTTTAAGGATCACAATAAACATTGTGCACATGGCAAGATATTCCGCATCCTACCACAAAAGATGTGATATTGCCACGAGTGACCCCGGAGCATCCCTGAGTGTGCGCTGGATGCGCCGCTGAATGTATTTTCTTCACAATGTTCATTTAATCATTAATCTCTATGGCAACTATGCAAAAACATGTGTTGTGTGCACACGTGCCGCTGTCACCATCCGGGCCGCTCTGTATGCCGCGCTGTCACAGGTGACAGGAGATCGTGTCTGCAGACATCTAAAAGGGCATCAACAAGCGAGCGCCATGTGCACAATACTAATATCCCGCACAGTTATATCATATGAGCCATGTCTGCGCATGTATGAAATATCCGGAATAATGTGATATAAGCAATGAGGTCAGAGAGGATTGTGGGTCGTCCAGGGGTTCTCATGTCATTGTGTAAGTGTAAGACGGAAAGAGAAGTGTTATATTATTATACCTATGGATTGTGTGCACAGGCTCAAGGTTAAGAGAGACTTAGATGTGTAGTTTACAGATCTTTATTCTATAGATAGATTATTCATATGTGTCAATAATAGCAGTAATACAATGTTTGATCTCTGTATTTTATGTGTTCGTGCTATGTGCAAACTGCTGCGGCATTATTCACATTTTTAGATAGAAAGATAGATAGATAGATAGATAGATAGATAGATAGATAGATAGATAGATAGATAGATAGATAGATAGGAGATAGATAGATAGATAGATAGATAGATAGATAGATAGATAGGAGATAGATAGATAGGAGAGAGATAATAGATAGATAGAGAGATAGATAGATAGATATATAGATAGATAGATAGATAGATAGATAGATAGATAGATAGATAGATAGATAGATAGATAGGAGATAGATAGATAGATAGATAGATAGATAGATAGATAGGAGAGAGATAATAGATAGATAGAGAGATAGATAGATAGATATATAGATAGATAGATAGATAGATAGATAGATAGATAGGAGATAGATAGATAGATAGATAGATAGATAGATAGATAGATAGATTTATATAACAAATAATCGGTGTATCCATCTTTACAACCATTTTTGCTTTTGCTCCAGTATAAGTAACTGTGAATCCTCTCGCTCCTTTCTACGGCTCGGATACAGTCATAGATTTCCATGGTAACCTGCCGACTGTACATTAGTATGGAGTGTATAAGTGCAGACGGATGGGAGTCTTACAACTACTTACAGGGACTGTCTTTCATCATAGAAACACATAGGTCTGCATAGGATCTGCGTACACCACATAGATGAATATTTTCTATCAGGACCATGTGCAGAGCTGCTTCATTTATATTATAGACGCATAGAAGCAATAAATACATGTGTGCAAAGATCTACCCTGACGTAAAACCAAATAAATCTCCCCAAAATACGAGCACACGTGTGCTGAGTCGACTCACCGCCTGAACATACATTAGGATTAAATCCAAAAAAAATCAAACTTTGTCATATTCTGCAGCTATCCGGCTTATTTACGATGAGCATTTTGTACAAATGGGACATGAAGTCTCGATGGGACTTAACCGATAAGAAGTCTAATTTTAATATACGAAAAAATACAGTCTGTCGCACAGATGCTTTGTTCTCTCCATAGCTGAGCCCATGCATTCAGCCCAATGTTTTCACTGCTGGTTGGGCAATAACACGCACAGATGGCTTTTCAGGGCTGCACAGAAGCGACTTCACTCATCCGCGGCACTTTAAGTGGCATCATGTTTAGTCTCTTGTCGTACAACTGCCACCACAACAGCTCTAATTGTAAAGAAAAAAGGGTAATCAAAGAGGCTAAAAATAGTGTGGGGGCACCGCAGGGGTATCACTGACATAACACTGTAGAATAGGTACCAAACTTCCAGAAAATCATGAAGACTAGGGAAGAGGAGACATAGAGGTGTAGACGGTGTACGGGAGCGATCAGATCGATTCTACAATTCCACGAGTAGGAATCGTGTCCTATAAGTACTTCTCAGTGGCCGAGATGGATGCCAGGGTGGAAGAGAACCTACTATACATTGTGTGGGCCTCAATCAAAAATTGTCCCCCTCCATAATCCAAACCTGCTATTCCAATCTTGAAGACTTTACTCAAGCTGCACCAGTTCTTTAGAATGGGATACCCTGGACATTCAGATTAATATTCAATGTGGATCACATTACGCATTCCCTAAACATTTCCAGGTCATTACTTCTCAGGACAACATTTCATAAAGTGTCAGTTCCTCACTGTTTTCGTACTAATATATCTTCCAACAAAACCCAAAAATTTGCAGATTGAAATCCAACGTGCCAAATCCATGTTGCTTATAAGCTGTTGAATGTGTATAACAAAATGCCCCCAATGATGACCTTGAATGAAACTTGGCATCAAGGTCAAAACCATCCAGGAGGTCAAGTGTTGAGATCGAGGTGTATGGCATTACAACTGGAAAGGTGATCAACCTAAAATGTCTTGACATGTCAAAGAATATTATTAGCACACCACATCATTGACTACTAAGCAAGTTACTGGAAGTTTGATGGAGCCTTCATTAGATGGTTTTTGGTTCTAAGGAACTTGGTACGGGTTCAAGCTCACGTGTTATCATCTGATATATCTAAGACTTCTTCATGAAGGTCAAGGTCAAACTGGTCCACTAGAATATCAGACGGTCCTTTGGTGGAGCATAACTCTGACATGGTAGGGGGTACCAAAGATCCAGAAGATAAACCCCCCATTTAGAGCCTACCGATTGTCACTTAGATGAACCTATCACAAATAACTCGGCTTGTACACTTTCTGATAGGATAGAGGGTGGTCTATTTTTTTCTGTTGGACCCAAATGACTTATCTACTTCATTACGTCAAGGAGTTCTGACGTCACCACCTAGATAATCCTGTGATATCAGGATCTCGATGAGTTATTATCCAGCCCATTAAACGTGTAAGTAAATAATTTCCACCCTAGAAAGTGATATGTCAAAGCTCGAAGTACTTGCGATTTGTAATGTTTAGTTCACACTCACGGGCGCGGTACATGATGGAATCATCTAAATTTAACTCTCCTCATTGCAGGCTTGAGTGAACCTTGGCAACATCTGAACCCTGATCTAAGGTAACGTAGAATGCGTCTTAATATCATTGTCCTAAATGGAAAATATATTTTCTGCTGAGAAGGAATTGAGAATATTAAAAAACTGCTGATACAGGTCGCACAGGCATAGATTATGCACATGGCAAGAAAATGTATCAGAAGAGAGGAATGCAGACAGGAGCTGCTCGGTGAACCGTACGTGTTCCCTGTTCAATCGGCATCTGCCAAATGCCGTCAGGGGAAAATAAAAACACTTATAATCACTTTGGCCGAAGAGAAAAACAGATTTATATGACAGCAAGAAATAGATTACTGCGTAGAATGGACTATGCTGGTGGTGCCTGAATTTTGGATCAAAATTGGCACATTTTATATTAATTTAGGTCCATCTAGTTTTAGAAGAGTTCATCAAGGGGCGAGGCGTAAAATGAATCATTGTGCACTCCAGTGGTGTCAAAATTCTGGCTTGAAGCAAGACATCTAATAGGGAGTATAGATGTACCAGATACATCATCCGCTATCAACCACTGTAATAAACCCCTTTAAGACTGACTAGGCTTGTCTAGCTATTAGTAAATGTGGGCCATGGATTTTAAGGAATACTCCGCTGTAGGGCTAGATGTGTTGGTACATGACAAAGGAAGTAAAAAATAGCAGAGAGTAAATCCCTGGGTCATGCCGTGTACCCTCTGGTAAAAAAAAAAAACTTGATATAATATAATGGGGGAAGTTACAAAATTGCTGGTGCAATTTGTGCCAAAAAAAGTATTTTAGACAATTTTTGACACAACTAAAACGTGCACAAAACTACTTGGTGGGAAATGGGCATGACCTAAGTTGTGACACCATATGCCAAAAAATTTGTCAAAATTTTGACAAATTTTTTGTTAAGTCAACTGCCAAGTGATCTAAAGTTAAACTAGACAGGTTTATTAAACAATAGACACTTATAAATCTGGCTCAGTTTGAGATGGCCTTGGCTAAAGTTTCACAAAATTTTAGACTGTGTATGAGTTTTCCACAACCTTAAAGAACACCGATCCACAGATATGGAATAACTACTAGACTCGTCCAACCACCAAGATTTCCAAAACAATTACCAAAATCCTCGACTTTTCACACCGATCACATGATGTACGTCATTGGGCTTTACACACCCTATGATGGGTCCCCTTCACTCATAAAACACCTAACCAATACCCAACATTGAGTGTTCACCTACATACAGTAGACCTTAGCAGGCAATGAACTCAATCTGATCAGTCTCCAGATATGATGTAGCTTCTTAATCGAAAATTGTAGAAAGCCGCAACAAGTTATCAGATCAGCATTCATTTTTCTATCAAATAGTAATGAAAAAAGCAACAGTAACGAGTGGAAGGTAAGACACATCTCATATTCATTACGAAGACCTAGTAAGATGTAAGACTCTAGACGTGACCACATGGAAAAGAAACAAATCAAACATTGACTCTTCTATATATTAACAATAAAGTGGAATCTCAAGGCTGGAGCCCTTGTATTTGTATTATGGTATATACAGACTGATATTGTGACTTCTAATACATTCTTCCATCCACATATATTCCCCAAGAGGTCCAATGTCAGTGCAACTCTAGGTCACACAATTTATTACACAATGCCCATCAATGGTGGTGTTCACCAAGCGATATAGTGCTCATGCCTACTGGCATTTGCAGGGTCAGAGTGGCCCACCAGGGTACTTGAAGAAGACAAGAATGGTCCAGCAGAAGACATCCAAATAGGAAAGGTTTATTTCCCAGGGGCTTTGGAATGGTAGTGGTAATGGTGGGTCCAAGCAACCTCAGTCCAACACTGGGCACGGTTGTCAACATGTATTTTGATTGTATCTAAACCAATAGCAACATCAGTCACATTGAAGGCACTGAACACAAAAAAAAAACATATACCAATGTACACTATACAAAAATGTTCATTCATAACTAAAGGTATAGGATGGAGGATGTCGGTGGCGATACTCTTCGCACAGTCAGGAACCATCGTCTACTTCTGAACTTCTGCCAGGAACCTTCTTTGCTTTTTTCGCTCTACTACGGTATTATTTGATGATTCTTACAAGAACCTGCCTAGACTTACATTATATGACGTCTATCAATGAAACATGATGACTATGTCTTACACTATCCTTTCAGTGACCAACTTTGGCCAGGAGTTAAGCAGCTTTACTATATTTCGCTTAAGCTTAGTGTACAAATCCCACTTCCTCATATAAAAATCACCTACTTTCCAAGAACTTTAGAGAACGATTTAATTGAGCAGCTGCAAGAATTACTGGTGAGTAAAAATTTTTTACAAATGGCTCAAAATAGGTTAAGAATCTCTACTCATCCCCCTGTTCCCTCGCAGTTTGCCTTCTGGCCTCTACTTACTAGGTCCTCTCGATACATAAGAAAGTCCAATCAATCTATCATTGACGGAGGAGACCGGTGATTGGCTGGCTAGTCACTTCCTGTGTGTCGAGTAGAAACAGGAAGTGGAGACCAGTGGGCAGTGTTGGAATGGAAAACAAGGGGGAGTTATTTCTAAAATTTTACCACTGGGAAACCCCATTCTACCTTTCCATGTAACGGATTCTCCTTGCTTTGGCGTACTCATCATATATAGATAATTGGGGAAATTTATCATGGTTTGACACCAATTTTCTGATGAACAAGGCACGAAAAGTCACAATGTTAAGGAATTTCTGCTTAAACAATTCCTCAGCTGATGACATTTCTGTTTAAGCAATTTCCTAATATGCAGCAGGTAAGCGGTAGGACAAAAGACATCAAGTCAAATAAGTTACCTATAACCCAACACCACCCTGGTTCACAGAGTCTAAGGTTTACCCAATGCATTCACCAGCGCCTGCCGCAAGGCAGGATGGACTTGGCAGTTTAGGCAAACCTAGGATAACATGCCAGAAAATAGATGCACTTGCAAACTAAGGAGTCAGAACCAAAATAGAGACCCTATTGCTGCAAGAGAGTAATGCACAAACCAGAGGACAACATAAGAATATCCAAAACATCAGTATAGGAATACCATAGTCCAGGCCAGGGTCAAGTCTAGGAGCTCATGGATAATGCCAAATATCCAGTAGAGTTAGCCAAATTCAGTAACTAGCGAATCAGCAGAAAACAAGATAAGTTCAGAGAACCCAGAGCCCAAATACAAAAGTAATTGCAGGCATATGACAAATCTGAGGCCCGGTTGAAATCTGCATTCGGATTCCATTCGGGGCCCTTCAGGGTCCAAGGCCTGGTAGTGACTGCTACCACTGCACTCCCTAACTCTGTGGAGGAAAAAATTGAAACTCAATACTCCAGTGCAAAATCTTCCTCTGGAATCTATATACATTATATACAGGTTTCAGAATATGATATCCCTTTAATACCACGGTTATACTAAAGATCCTTGACGGCCCCTCCAACATAAATGCAGACCTCATATTCGCACTCTAAGGGTCTGCTCAAACATTCAAGATTTTATACAGATTTTGTCAAGGATTCTTCAAAGCTAAAATCTACAACCGTTCCACCCTATGCCAATAAAGGGGGTATCTGCAATCCCATGATATGATAAATTTCCTATTATTATAAATACGAGCATGATACCACGACCGCAACACTGGAATATTTTTATGTGAGATTTGTATTTCTTGTCTCCATGAGCGGTATATTGCGGTGTTTGTAATGTGCACACAGTAACTATGACCCTTTCCATACATAGTTGTAGCGCTGCCAGCAGGAGAGGGGCCGCTCACCATTGCCCTGACATCCAGTAATTTCCAGGAGCCTGAAGGCGATGCACTAAGAGAGGTCATCAATGTCCTCAGAGACTTATTAGCGAAATATCTTGTCCAGGAGAGGAGAGGTTCCTATGGACGTGATCATGCTCAAGCTGTCACCGAAATGCAAGACAAGGTAAACCCCTGCCTGGTCTTCAGCTCGTGCTTATTGTTTCCTCGTGAAATTCATGGTCAACCACCGTCTAGGTCGGCATATAAAACATTAATAACCTAATACATGTTCAGATCAAAGTAAAGTACTTGCTTCAGGCTAGTCATTATACTGAATTGTGAGTCCTATCAGAGGTGGATGTGTAATTCTCATTTTTCTAACCTGAAATGATGTCCCAGAGATCTCCATCCCCCCATAACCCATCATAGATTGTGGTCACAGACTCATAAGCTATAGCACGATCCTCTGCTGCTCTGATGGGTCTTGTGTCCTAGTGGCAGATAAATTTGTTCACTATAGCTTTATTACGGCTTTATATAGACCGATGACATCACCAGTCCCATTGAAAATAGGAAATAACCAATTTTGACCACCAGTTCTTAGGTGAAGGTGACATAATGAATCTGTGATTACCAAAAGGTGCAGGTGGTCCTGCCATAGTCACATGGGGAAAGCCAATGTTATGATGCTTAGAAAAGTTCTGTGAAAAGCCTCAAAAAAGACTGAAGATGCCATAGGTGTCAAAAACCAAAAATCTCAACTTCAAGCCTTTTGGAAAATTTGTAACCTGGCTCATTCTGAACCGTTTCGCTTATCTCTACCCATGACCCCTTCCTTCCTCTATTCCAGCTTATTAGTGCTATATGGACAAGTCTAGCTGATCTTTATGTTAGGGGGGTGACACTGGGTACTAAATAGGGTTGAGCAATCGGGATCGGAAAAGATCGGATTCCGATCTCTTCCCGCGGGATCGAGGTTGGAGGTTATTACCCACAATGCTTGGCTACTGGCTGATCATTGTTAGCTTTTCCCTCAATGATCGGCCAGAAGCCAAGCATTGGGGGAAATAACCTCCGACCTCGATCCCACGGAAAAAGATCAGATCCAATATTTTCCGATCCCGATTGCTCAACCCTAGTGCTAAACCATGTGCTCAATGTGTCCAGTCCAAGAGTGCATCAAAAAGCTGGATGGATGAAAAGGCTCATTTTATCAGTAGAAAGATTTCACTTAGAGATGAACAAACCACTTCATACCGAGCTGAATTCATTACAATTTTCCAAAAATTTGGTTTTGGACAAACCTGAACTTTTTGGGGTTCGCAACTCATGAATCATAATTATGGACCGGTAAAGAAATCAGAAGCCACGAGAGATGAGGGAAGGTGAATATTTGGGTTTATTATTTTCCACACCTCCCCTGGGCCTCTGATTATTATATTGTGGGGTTGGAAGAACAATATCACTTCCACTTCAGACGGAACAAGTTTGGTCCAAAACTAAATTTGTGGTCAAACCTAGAAAATACTCATCACCCATTCCCTGCACATAGGTGTATTCCCTATGCCAATAACCACCCTTATAACAGAATATAAATGGTTTAGAAGAGATTTGGGGACTTTTTGAGATCTTTTGATGTTGATATGGATCAAGAATGGCTGGAGCTTCACCATTCCAAACTCATATGGATGATATGTAACTCTAAGTACTACTACATTTTGGACCACACGTACTTAGATGACAGTAGCCCTCAGGCTTTGTTCCTTTGCTCCTGATGGACTCTGTTTATTTACATCGGGACCATTGTGTTCCACCACTCAGAGGTTCATCATTTTGGTGGGAAAAATAACATTGCACACCGGACTATATATATATATATATATATATATATATATATATATATATATATATGAGGCTCACATGTGTGATATTCATTGTAGAAAGTCAATACCACACTATACTATATTACTATATGAATGTAATTTACATGGTCCAGTGCTTCACCTATTCCCTGCCAGATTGCCAGCGTTACCCATAAGCTCGGCACTGAAGCAGATCGCCTTGATGGAACCATCCAATTTATCGAGGGAGGCCGAATATAATGGAAGAGCTCTCGGTTTTCTTTTGTTTCTCCTATTACATTTAGATCCCTACAAGTGTAATTGATTGATTTCTCCCTTGGTTTACCACTTCTACTGAGGCACAAAGCCCAATAACATCAGAGGCGGGAAAATGTTCTACAATGTTTCGGCAGAGAGCCATGTGAAAGGTGCAAGACTAACAAACATTGACATTTTGGCTCAGTTTTTCCTCTAATGGAAAAGAACAAGAATGCAAGCAGAGCCATCTTGACCCCAACACTCCAGAAATTAACCTCTTACGGGCATGGCCAATTTTCATTTTTGCATTTTCGTTTTTTGCGCTCCACCTTACAAAAATGATGGGAAGAAGAAAGTATGGAGAAGGCTTGGGATAGCTCATGATCCCAAGCACATCCTCTGTAGAACATGGTAGAGGCCGTGTGATGGCATGGGCATGCATGGCTACCAATGGCCTTGAGTCACTAGTCTTTACTGAGGATGTGACTGAAGTCAGAAGAAGCCGTATGAATTCGGAAGTGTACAAGGATAGACTTTCTTCTCAGATTCAACCAAGAACAGCCAGGTAGATTGGATGGGGTTTCACAGGACAGATGGACAATGACCCAAATATACTGCAAAGGCAACCCAGGTGACGTTTATGGCAAAGAAGTGGAATATTCTGCAATGGTCAAGTCAATCACCAGATCGCAACCCGATCAAGCATGGATTTCACTTGCTTAAGATAAAACTTAAGGCAGAAAGACCCACAACCTAGCAAAAACTGAAGACACTGCAATAAAGGCCTAGTCAAAGCATCGCAAAGGAAGAAACCCAACGTCACTGTCCAAAAATGTCTGGACCTAACTGTATATTGTATTCAGTTTTAAATTTTTTAAACCTTTTCTTTATCATTATTATTATTTTTAGACCCTTTGGTAGCTTGAGCCCTAGAGGATCTAACCACAAGTACAATATACTGCAATTCAATTGTATTGCAGTATATTGTAGAGTCCATTCACTTCTATGACAGGCTGCCTGCCACCAGATTTGGGGCTTCTAAACCAGCAACACGCCTTCATGCTGTGGGGATGTAGGGCCCCTAACCTGGTGATACCAGTCCCATTCGAGGCTCACTACTACTTTTAAAGGGATTCTACCATTAAAACCCTTTTTATTTTGTGGATAAGATGTTGGAATAGTCTTTAGAAAGGCTATTCGTCTCTTACCTTTAGATGTGATCTCCGCCGCACCGTTCCTTAGAAATACCGATTATTACTGCAGTGACCCAGAGCGGCCACTGATAGTGAGTTAGGGCCCTTGTGCGCCTGTGGCCAGTAGCTTACTCCTGGGCACTGCTCCTCAGCACCTCTGTGGCACCCCTGTCAGTATTTAGGCAGATGTATCTCTCTTTTATATAGGTTCTGATGTACTCTGCATTATAAATGTATTATTATGTACTGTCACTTTAAGTTTCCTGTGTCTGCTAAACATGTGAGTTGTGAGCACCAATCCCTATCCAGTCCTCTCCCTGGGAGGAGCTTCCTTCCTCTCAGGTCCTCAGTCTAGACCTAGAGTCTAGGGAAGGCAGACACACCTGCCACCAGCTCTTAGCTCCTGTGTAGGCCTCAAGCCTGAGGTCTAGGCCTACTTGTTTTCTCTGAAGTTGCAGTGACACTGCAGGTCTCAGCCGAGACCCCTGACAAGCTGAAATCCGGGTCTGGAAGATATAGACCGCCGGTACAGCTGGGCTGAAGTGCCTGCACCCCTGAAATCAACTCCTGCACCTTCTACCTCTCCGGACAGAGCCCCGCGAGCTGCGGAAACTCTGCAAGGTCTCCTACCCCCCTAAAGTATTGTGCATACTGTTTGCCAGGAGGGGCAACTACTTCAAGGACCCTCCTGCCTTGCTAGTGGCCTTTCATCGGTCCCCGAGCCACTGCACCCCAACATCACCAAACGTGAGTCTTTATCCGTAACGAGCCAAGTTACGAAGCCGCAGTTACCGTCGTCTCCCACAAGGGCTGGCCTGTCCTATCATCTACCTTCCTACTGTATTTGTACACCTTCACATTGCTGATAGCAACCGTCCTCCCAACTGCTGCTAAGGGACATAAGGATTGGTGATCGGTGCCTCACTTAACTCTTCAGTGCCTGGACTGGACTTGTCACATTGCACTGTGAACCTGCTGCTGCAAAGCGCTGTAAGACTGTCGGTTTCTTCAGTAAAGTTAACCTGTTCACCTTAACCCTGTGTGGTCGACTGTTATCCTGCACATCGCACCTGGGTGAATGGAAGAGTGGAAAGGGTTGTGGCTAATCAGGGATACACCGGGACACCACTCTGCCCAAACGTGACAACACTACATTGCCCATTGCCCCTGGTTACCACATTACCAGTATGCAAATTGGTTCTCTCACAGCAATGGGGGCGGGCAGCACCACTGGAAATGTGATGGGGGCTTCCCCACTGCTGCTCGAGAACAGACTCCAGCGACGCCTCTATCTTCTGCTGGATCCTCCCCTTCTTTTGTCGTCTTTCTTCGGCGTCACCTCCGATGCCTGCGCAGTTGGCTTTGCCAGTGAGACACTAGTAAAGCGGACTGCACATGCCAGCCGGCGGCCATAGTTCCTAGGCCGCTATTACGTGCATGCGCAGTCGGCTCTACTAGTGTCTCACTGGCAGAGCCAACTGCGCAGGCATCGGAGGTGACGCCGAAGAAAGACGACAAAAGAAGGGGAGGATCCAGCAGAAGATAGAGGCGTCGCTGGAGTCTGTTCTCGAGCAGCAGTGGGGAAGCCCCCATCACATTTCCAGCACTGGGGCCCGCCCCCATCGCTGCAAGAGAACTAATTTGCATGCTGGTAAAAAACGGTATGTCTAAGGAACGGCAAAGCGGAGATCACATCTAAAGATAAGAGAGGAATAGTCTTTCTAAAGGCTACTCTGACGTCTTATCTACAAAAAAAAAGGGTTTTAATGGTAGAATCACTTTAAGTAGATATCATAGGATTCCTATAAATAGAATTAGAACCAAATACAATGGACAGGTTTCCAGCAGAAGAATTTGTTGATCATATGGGGCCTGTACATTGGTAAAGAATCATTTGTGATGTTGTTAAAAGCACATTTTCTGTACAGATCGATGGTAGGCCCAAGGCACCCCAGTCCAATGCCACCGGCACTTATACTCTGGAGCTTATTAAATCCTATTTTTCTGCACAATGCTGATTTGTTCAGGTCCATTACTCTTAAGAGCACTCTCAACATGCCAGAGCTTCCTTTCAGTATGTACAGTACATAGGACATAAGATACAGTTCCTACATATTTCCCATTATCCTGCATACCAAGTAGATGGGACCAATCTGGGCCCAGACTGTCATGAAGACTTATTCACACTGTGTTTGCCCACAAGCTTCCCTGGATGTTCCCTCCAGATAGTATTCATTCCTCCTTTTGTATAACGCCTTCCCCCACAGATTTCCTCCTTGACTATACTACTAGTTTTCTCATTAAAAGGTTAATGCCCTCCTTTCTGACAGTGAAAGGCTGTGTAGCATAAATCTTCTCCCCCCAGTGCACCAGAGGGCAGGGGGAATTGTAGCGTGTTGAAAATCCTTAAGCCACCTGGAGTAAAGATGACACTTTCCACCATGTAAATTGATACAAAAACACAATGCAGAATTATGAATGCAGCTCTGGAGTATAAAATCATCCATACAAGGTAAGTAATGTAAGGTATATACAAAATTGCTCAACTTTATATGTATTGTGGATTAAGTGAGAACTTGGGCCAAAACATGGACATCCCTTCCAAACCCATAAATACCCCATTTAGCTTTTTCTCGTGTTTACTTTCTCTACCTTACTTACAAGCTTATTTTTTCCACTTTACTTGAAGTTTTTCGTCCTATTTAGCCCAAACAGAGAACAAAACCGGAAAGAATGTCAAATCCCAAACAGCATGATAAATCAATAGGCCCCGGCAACGCAGCACATCAATTAACAGGATTCTTTCTTCTTCCTACAACCGGCTGAGAGTTCCCCGGAATTCGAGAACAGAGCTTGTGCACTGACAGCCCCCTTCACTTAAGGTACCTTTCAGATCTGAGACATTTTTGGACTGTCTTGGCATTTTAAGGAACGACAATAAAGCCCTTGCCATTAAAAGATTTACATCCCCCAACAACGCGGTGACTTCTAAGAGCATTGCAAATGGATTTTTCGTGATTTTCGCGTCGGCATTCTCATAGTCAAGAACAGTCAGCAGCTGAAGTGCCATAGAATGGCCCAAATAACAATAGGAATTGTTCTCCGCCTTTTGCGATCCTTGCGCCAGACTTCAGTGGCTTCACCTGAAGAACTAGTAATATTCAGCATTTCTGTTAATTGACTCGGCTAATGGCGATAAGACGCCGTAAAATGAATTAATTGCGAGTTCAGACAACAGCAGTTTCCCGAGATCAAAGATGGACATTAAATCATTTTAAGTTTCATGAGGTTTGTCAGCTGTTCAGGGGGCATGATGAATGAGGAGACGCTTTATTGTCATGTAAATTCACCGTGAGCGCAAGTTAATTACACAAGAAAGCTCGGCTGCTAAAGTCGCCATCACGCCAAAGCTGTGTATAACGGGCAAGTGAAAGCAAAGCCATAGATGCACAGAAAATGTATCTAAATTTATATTTCCCTATATTTCTGGAGTTTGCCGGGTTCCGCCCAAAAAATGCAGAAAATTCCTCTTAGGCTAGCCTAAACTGAATGGATCATGTCCACCATGTCCATCTTTCCCTTGGCATGTTACTGAATCCAAGGAAATTTTTTTGCCTACTAGTCCCCATGAATGCCTTACATACACTGCCTGGCCAAAAAAAAAGTCGCGTTGTGCAACAAGTTTCCGTTCCACCCCTGATATAATTATGAACTGTTCATGACAGGAATTTGCATATATTCTTGAATATATATAATTGAGCTGTAGCCTGTCAAGTGCAGATCATAATGAAAGGTGTGAAGGGATGTCTACCAACGGAAGAGCTACCAGAGGAAGAGATGTTAGTGCCTTCAAGAAGGGGCAAGTCATTGGATTGCATCAGGCCAACAAATTGACCAAGGAGATAGCCGAAGTAACTGGTATCAGACAGAGAACTGTTCAGCGTATCATACGAGCATGGCGAGATGGTGGAGAACCCCCCTCCAACCGTGGAAAGTATGGGCGTAAGACTATACTCGAAACTCGAGGTCGTAGGTCCCTAAAGCGACTGGTGAATAATAACCGCCGGAAAACCACCTTTGAGCTCACGCAGATGTTCAACTCAATGGAGCAACACATTTCGGAGTGAACAATGTGACGAAAACTCAAAGGAATGGGTCCCAACAGTTGTGTCGCCACACGAAAGCCATTGGTGACAGAGACCAACAGACGGCGGCGCCTGTCATTTGCAAGAGACCACAAGGATTGGACTCTAGAGCAGTGGAGAAAGGTCATGTGGTCAGATGAATCACGTTTCACATTGTTCCAGAGTGATGGTCATGTCCGGGTGCGACGAGAAGCACACGAAACACTGGAATGTGCTGGAAAGGAACCTGCGCTGTCACTCACCACCCCCAACGAATCTGAGTAACCTGGGCTCCCTGATACTCGAGAATTGGATCAAAATCCCTGAGTCTACACTACAGAACATTATAGACTCCATGCCGAGACGGATGCGTGCTGTTATTCGTGCTCATGGTGGCCCAACTAAATATTAACACTCGCGACTTTTTTTTGGGCCAGGCAGTGCAGTTACATAGTAGATGAGGTTGGATGAAGACATTAGTCCATCAAGTCCAACCTGTAACCCTATAATCCCCTCCAAGGGAAGGCAAAAAACTCCATGAGGCCATTACATTTTTTCATATCCCAGAGGCTAAAAATTTCAGACAATGAGTTTTAATAAATATGCATCAGAGTAGAAAATTGTGATGACACAGACGACAGTATATAGAAAGGTGCCAACATAACCCCGAGCGCAGTTATAGATACAGTTTTACTGTGTGATGGGGTCAGATAAAAACTAGACCTGACATTTTTGTTATGTTGAAATTATTTTGCTGCAATAAATATCTCATTCAAAAGGTCACCGGAGAAGAAACGATAATTCATAGAGCGGTAGAAAGATTTCATGTATCTAAACATATAAACTTCTAAAGCCGGTAATACACCTCCAATAGCTACTGGCTGTCAGCTACTCTTCTCGACTGGTGATGGGT
Organism: Leptodactylus fuscus; assembly: GCF_031893055.1. Classification (NCBI taxonomy): domain Eukaryota; kingdom Metazoa; phylum Chordata; class Amphibia; order Anura; family Leptodactylidae; genus Leptodactylus; species Leptodactylus fuscus. The sequence continues at coordinate 79,887,135 of NC_134272.1, forward strand.
GAACCTTTGTTTTGTAAATATTTGCAATGTTTGGACAAATGTATGAGAAGATAACCTGACCACAATAAGGATATCATGGCTGGTCATCAGGAGGACACTACATGTATGAGAAGATAATCCGACCACAATAAGGACATCATGGCTGGTTATCAGGAGGACACTACATGTATGAGAAGATAACCTGACCACAATAAGGATATCATGGCTGGTCATCAGGAGGACACTACATGTATGAAAAGATAATCCGACCACAATAAGGACATCATGGCTGGTTATCAGGAGGACACTACATGTATGAGAAGATAACCGGACCACAATAAGGACATCATGGCTGGTTATCAGGAGGACACTACATGTATGAGAAGATAACCGGACCACAATAAGGACATCATGGCTGGTTATCAGGAGGACACTACATGTATGAGAAGATAATCCGACCACAATAAGGACATCATGGCTGGTTATCAGGAGGACACTACATGTATGAGAAGATAACCTGACCACAATAAGCACATCATGGCTGGTTATCAGGAGAACACTACATGTATGAGAAGATAACCCGACCACAATAAGAACATCATGGCTGGTTATCAGGAGGACACTACATGTATGAGAAGATAACCTGACCATAATAAGGACATCATGGCTGGTTATCAGGAGGACACTACATATATGAGAAGATAACCCGACCACAATAAGGACATCATGGCTGGTTATCAGGAGGACACTACATGTATGAGAAGATAACCCGACCACAATAAGAACAGCCATTGGCATCTGATCAAGACAATAGATGACACCACTAAGATTTTTAGAGAAAATCTTTAAAATTTTCAAAATTCTCATTTATTTATATGTCCAAAAATGTTTATCGTTTGATTCTCTACAAGTTTAAAATTATTACAACTTATGTTTAACCCCTTAGCGACCCTTGACGTAACTGTACGTCATGGGTCGCATGGGGATGTATGGAGCGAGCTCACACGCTGAGCTCGCTCCATACACGGCAGATGCCGGCTGTATCATACAGCCAGGACCTGCCAATAACAGCAGCGGTCGGTGCCCGAGCCGATCGCTGCTGTTAACCCTTTACACACTGAGGTGAAACGTGACCGCAGTGTGTAAACGGCGCCGGCGGCATGGGCGCCGCCATGTTTTGCCGATCGCCGCCCTCCTGAACGTCACATGAGGGCGGTGATCGGTTGCTATGACAGCCGGAAGCCTATTGAAGGCTTCCAGGCTTGTCTCTGCACGAGATCTATTAGACGATGCCAGAGGCCAGAGGCATCGTCTAATAGAAGTGCTGCGATTTTGCTATTCACTGCAATACTGTAGTATTGCAGTGAATAGTATGAGCGATCAGACTCCCTAGGTTTCAAGGTACCTAAGGGGTCTGATCATAAATGTAACAGAAGAAAAAAAAAAGTTTTTAAAAGTATTAAAAAAATAAAAAATATATAAAAGTTCAAATCACCCCCCTTTCCCTAGATTAGCTATAAAAGTAATTAAAGAACATTAAACATAAACATATTAGGTATCCCTGCGCTCCAAAATGCCTGAACTATTAGAATATTAAAACATTTATCCCGTACTGCGAACGGCGTAGCGGCAAAAAAAATAAAAACCGCCAAAAAGCGTTTTTTTCAACACTTTGCCTCCTATAAAAAATTGAATAAAAAGTGATCAAACCATCATATCTTTCCCCAAATGGTATCAATAGAAACGTCATCTTGTCCCGCATAAAAAGACACCACAACCAGCTCCATACATGGAAATATGAAAAAGTTACAGGTGTTAGAACATGATGACACAAATTTTTTTTCTATTTTGCAAAGTTTATCATTTTTTTAAAAGTATCAAAACATTTCAAATACTATATAAATTTGGTATCACCGCGTTCGTACTGACACGTAGAACACAGGTAACATGTCATTTGTACCAAACAGTGAACGCTGTAAAAATTAAACCCATAAGAAAATGGCGCAAATGCATTTTTTCTCCAATTGCGCCTCATTCTGAATTTTTTTCCAGCTTCCCAGTACATTGCACAGCATATTGAATGATGCCATTACAAAGTACAATTTGTCCCGCAAACAATAAGCCATCATGTGACTCTGTGAACTGAAAAATGAAAAAGTTATGGCTCTTGAAATGTGAGGAGGGAAAAACGAAAATGCGAAACCAAAAAATGGCCGGGTCCTTAAGGGGTTAAGTTAAAAACAACATCCCTTCTTAACCCTATAAGTTGCCACAAAGTAATATAACTATCCTATCCGTGTCTATGTGTGGCTGGCCGATAGCGGAGAACATATGAGCTGCAACCTTTCAGGGCTTTTGTTAACCTTTCATGATATTGTGTCCAATTGACTTCATGAGAAATTGGAATCCATAACCAAAGTAGAGATCAGATAACTCTGGACACATCTCTTCATCTTACTATAATATGTAGAAGGATTTATCATGATCTTGCTATTATTCTTCATTTATATCTGGAACAGCGATGTCAACCTGATTTTTTTTTTCATTTTCCTTAACAACTTATCCAAAAAATTGTGGAATCCGAGATTTATTACAGACAAATTATTACACCATAATGAATCCTAAAGATGATAAATGATGTGTTTCTATAGCTCAGAATACTGATGTGCGCACATTAGCAGCGTTTAACCTGCGCCGCTCAATGAGGATCATCTGTATAACCTGCACAGGCTCTTCAACTTCAAAGAAGATCATTGACACAGGAATTGCTCTGTCGCTCTTTGGAAGACTCAGATTATTTATGCATTGCGCGTAGATTTCTACCGAGACCTCGCAATGCTCAATTTTTTCCTATGGTGGGGCTACAAAATGCAACTAGAGATGAGCGAATACTATTCGAAACAGCCGTTTCGAATAGCATGCTCCCATAGAAATGAATGGAAGCGGCCGGCACACAAACTTTGCCGGCGGCCGGCCGCTTAACCGGCATAGATAAATAGATAAATCTATCATAAAAAGTGATTAAAACATAATTTTCTGCTTGGTTATATGAGATTATAAAACCTTGGTTACTTTAACTATTGCTTGTGTGTAGTATTAAAGTTCAACGTAGATGGGGCTAAGCTGTAATACCATGCACGGCCTGTAGACATTGGTGGCGCTGTTTCTTCCAACTGCCAAGTTTTTTTTATTGTCAACTCCTTCTATGCTCAGGGACTAGGAAATATTTGGCTCATAGTCCCTTTATATATATACGAGGATGGTGTGTGCGACAACTAACCATGGCAACACATGGCCAGGAGCGAGGAGATAAACACGAGAAAGATGCTGACAGCGGAAAGAAGGTAAATGGATGAAATCCTGCCTTATGGGGATGTCACATATTATATGTAACTATATGCAAATTGTACTGGTGAGAGATCCATTAGTATCAGGATTTCCCCTCCAGATTCTTACAGGAGCCTGGTAATAATAGCACACGCTTAGCGCACGGAGCTCGATATCTCATGTATGTCAACCAGATTAAGATAAACCTCATGTTATTGACTTGGTAGGGATCTCCATCGACTCTCCCAGGCCTTCTAGAATGCACCGTGTCCGCTATGGAACAATCTGATGGCAGATCGTAGAACAGAACTCATCATCGATGCCAAAACCCAGAAGTGACCCTCGTGCCAGTATTGTATTTTCATGTCTGCAACACGACTCACGACGAAGTCTGGCAAGCTCTCATCATTATTCCGAAAACTCTGATCACGTTACTTGGACGCCAAGTCCCTCGAGTGGTCAGTGTATTTATAAATCTCGTTTTATTCATCAATCGCTGTAATTAATAAGTTACTTAATATCAAAATAAATAAATATTCTAAAAATATTAATAAAATGGGGCAGTTTTCTGGGGTATAAGGCATACAATGTTGCAATTTTTAAGGTATACAATGTTGCAATTATTAAGGCATACAATGTTGCAATTTTTAAGGCATATGCACACATATGCAGTTTGCCCCAAAAAATTGTGACTTTTTTATTACTTCTGGGCTACTTCGACCCTTCCCCAAAAAGGAGGTAGACATCGGATCCACTAAATTTATTATCATTTAAGCCAGAAATCTGATGTAAAGTATATGGGAAAGTTACGATAGCTATAGGCTATATGTTTCCCCTGGGCACAAACCTGGCAGAGGGTTCTCCTCAATTATAAGGAGGTGTCCACCCATTGTGTTTGGGGGCTTTGAAGACTTCCATTAGTAACACCAGCCTTCATAAATCTCCACCAATATCACTAATTGTACTGGACCCATGCTTACAGGGGAGTTCCAGGCTAAATTTATGGATGATCTATCCTAAGGATATCGGTCAATGGAGATATCAAACAATTAGTACCAAATTGAATGGCGTCTGACACCCGACAACCCCCTTGAAAGGCTGATTTCAGCAGCTGATACATAGAGAATGGAGCAGGAAACAGACAGCACCGTTCTCTGTGTAGTGGCCAGAACAGGTACTGCAGATCAGCTCCCATTTGCTTGAATGGGACCTAAACTGCAGTGACTTGATTCAGCCACTATACAGGGAACGGAGCTGTCTGCTTCCTGCTCCATTCTCTGCTGAGAACAAGTCTACTTTCCTTCAACCCTATATAGACTGAATGGAATGTATGGGGGGTTTGGTGATCTGGTCCTATGGAAGAGCCGGATGGGTGGAAGGGTCAGTAGAGGAGCATTTATCTACTGTAAACATCTGCCCTCAAGCAGGTACCAGATGAAACGGGCAATTATTATAGCTTAGGTGATGGTTAATTGTACAAACATCTAAAAACTCAATACACCATGTGATATACTGTAGACATTAGACTTCTACTGCGGTCTGGACACCTGGTGGAAGACAAAGACTTTAATCGAGAGAGCTTCAAATTGCATGAAAGTAAGGTCAATGTTGTCTACTGCACAAACATACAGGAGTCTCGCAGGGAAATTTTGTTTCAGCTCCACAGCTCTAATAGTTATTGAATTTAGTCACAAAAAGTTACATTAGGTAAAGAGGCAGAAAAATCGGAGCTTGACTGCTGGCAACCAGAGGCTGAGAAGACGACACGCTTATTACATTATGACTCCCAATGACTCACATTTCTCCAGATCCCGGTTACTCATCATGTTTATCATAGTTCTGTAACAAATTTTATTTCAGGCTTTGAACTTATTTAGTCCTCAGGAACTTAACCTTTTTTTATTTTTCGTGTTCTGGTAAATTTTTTGTTAAGGCGGTAATAAGAGATGTCGACTAAATATCTACCCATAGAAGGACGAGGTTCAATAATAGTAAATGGTCGCTGCACGTTCAATAAACGTTGTATGAATGAATAGCACAGGTGGATATGAGAGAGATTGTAATATATCTTATAGGAGAAAAATGCTTCTTTCTCCATATACCCGATTCGTTTCCTGCTCCCTCTTTGCTAAATGGATCACTGGCATCAGGTTATTGGAATCAGATTATAGGTGGCCCATAGAAGTAGAGGGGAAGGGATGAGGTGTAGGAGCAAAGTGAGACGGAGACTGAGAAATAGATACATGTGCAGCATCTAATAGTAAGTTTCCATTTCACCCCAAGTGCTTTATTCATGTCAATACAGTTTAGTACTGTGCTAAAATGCACCTTCAACAAACATTGCATAAGTCAGTAGTGCAGCTGGCTATAAGAAAGTTCTGTAATATATCTTATCAGAGAAAAATGCTTCTTTCCCCATTTATCAGATTCTTTCCCTTGTCCCTCTTTAATAAATGGATCACTGGCATCAAGTTATTGGAATCAGATTACAGGTGGCTCAGAGAAGTAGAAGTAGAGGGGAATGGCATGAGGAGTAGGAAACTGAAAAATATATACATGTGCTGCAGCTACTAGTAAGTTTTCCATTTCACCCTAAGTGCTTTATTCACCTTATTACTGTTTAGTACTGTGCTATAATGCACATTTAATAAACTTCAAAGCAGAATCCCATTGACTTCAATGGGTTCCGTCTTACGCGTGCTACACATTGAAATCAATGGGAGGCTTTTTAATCCATTGAGTTCAATGTATAGCGCGCATAAGACAGAACCCATTGAAGTCAATGGGATTCTGTTTTGAAGCGCTGACTCTGACACGAGTTTACGTGTCAGAATGAGCGCCACATTACATCATGTGCACGGGCCCTAAGAGAAAAGCCACAACAAACAGATATGCTGTAACTAATAGTAAGTTTTCTATCTCACCCTAAGCAATTAATTCCAATCAATACTGTTCAGAACTGCTCTATAATGTACCCCATGCAGCCACACAGTGAGTGATAGGGAGCATACCCATCATATTGTATAGTTTCCATCTACTTTTTGACAAACAACTGAGATTTGGAGATAGAGACTACATAGACCATACCAAGAACATGCCACGTTGTCATATGAAATAAGAGGCACAATGAAATAAAGTACCGATCTGTAGATTTCCAATGGTGCCTTACTGCTGTTACCAGCAACACCGATCCATAATATGTGCGGAAGAGTCTTAAAGGGAATCTGTGAGCAGCTCTGACGTCTCAAAATTGCTGACAGTGTTAGACAGGGAAGTGTAAAGCAATTAAAACATGTCTATGTGGACGGTCGCACTACTGGCGTAAGCTATAAAAAGAAGTTTTAATCTGTCTTGCCCCAGGATACAAAAAGTCTGCTGGGCCTTGTCTAATAGTGACGTGTCCTGTGGTCTCTGCTGTAAACTCGCCCAATAGTTCCTACTCAGGAGAAGTATAATGTCTGCTTAGTCGAAGACACCATGCAATCCCGAGATAAATCTAGAGCGAATGTCAACCACGTGGAATCACTTTTTGTGTATTTTTGACTTGGATTTGATACTTTGGTTGTTCCACAAATTTACATTTTGGTAGTTACATAATCTAAGGATCTATATGTGCAATAGTTTAGGCTATCCTTATCATAGGTCATCAATTAAAGATCAGCAGTAGAGATGAGCGAGTAGTGAAATATTTGAGATTTGATATTCGTTTCGAGTTGAGCCTCAATATTCGACTACTCGATCGAATATTGAATCCCATTATAGTCTATGGGAAAAAATGCTCGTATCAGGGGAAACCACTATTCGACTAAAGGAGAGTCACCAAGTCCACGAGTAGCAGGAGGAGAGTGTTTAGGAGGAGCGCTGTGCAGTTAAAGCATGCGGGCAGTGCGTGGCAAGCACACGGACCCCATTATAGTCTATGGGGTCCATGCGCTTTAATGGCACAGCGCTTGCAGTTGCGCTGATATTCCGTTCGGGAAGGTCCTCCTGCGGACTGCTTCCGGACGGGAGGCAGGCGCTAATGTAAACCGGCCCATACTTGTCCTGCAGAACCAGCACTGATTGGCCGAATGCTATACACTGTATAGAATTAGGCCAATCAACGCTGGTTCTGCAGCAGGCTCGTCTTTGCTAGTCGGGAGAGCTGGCAGCTTGCGGTTATGTGGGAGCTGACTTTTTCTCATAGGAATGCATTGACCAGCGTTGATTGGCCGAATATATACAGTGTACAGCATTTGGCCAATCAACGCTGGTCCTGCCGGAGGCTCGTCTGTGATGAGGCGGAGTTTAAGACCACAATGAAGACTGGCCTGAGAGGCAGAAGCGGCAGTCAGGGAGCACCACTTCCAATTCACACAGCTAAACGGAGGCATTGAACATCTCATTTGCACATGTCAAGTTCACTATCTCCCAAAACGCCTCTACAATGGTATGGTATGGTATGGAGATTTTGGTGGCGGGGATAATGTAGGATTTTTTTAAAAAAAATATAAAAAAAAACAGCGCCACACCTGTCAACAGGTTGTGCTTGGTATTACAGCTCGATGCGTTTTCACTTCAATAGTATCAGCTGCAATAGCACACATAGGCCACTGGTAGGTCCCATTCCAGGATGGTTTTAGCCCCATTTTTTAAGTACCTGCGTATTATAGCAAGATTCCCCGCCATCCACCCGCACGGTCATGCATGTAGCATAGATATTGGGCAACTCTGTTGGTTGTGGATGGTCAGAAGTGTTGTGTGAAGTCAAGCGATGTCTAATTTTTCTCATTGCTATAGGACCCCAAGGGTTTCCATGTTTTTAATATATATGCTACATAGCCACACACCGTATACGCCACCACTCCAGCCATGATATGATGGGTTATGGTTGCTATGGGCTACATATATCCCTACACTATTAAATAAAGCTGTTATATTAGAATCGCTCAGTAAAACTCCGGAGATTGCTTTTCACCTTCCATCACCTCATAAAATAACAAAGTATAATTGCGTTCCGTCATTGCGCCGCACTTCTTATTTTCTCTTACGAATAAAACTTATAGAAACTCGGGTTCTGTTCTGTTTCATATTCATTATTTTTTCATACTTTCACAATACAAAAAAAGAAGCCTGAATAACAATTATTTCCAGATTTGTTTAGTTGAGTTAATAATTTATTTCACAAAGAATAAAAAAAATCCCAAATTCACTTGAAACGACAATTGTTCTGCCCGAGATGAATAACATGGGCTGGTGAATGCCGGAGACAATGTAACAGCCAGGAAAATGTTATGTCAATTTTTAACATGTCAGAACAAATCTTGGGTAGATTCGGGACCAGAATAATATCGAATTAAAAAATTCTTAATTTGCATATGGCAGGAACTCCCAGTCCGACCTCAATTCTAATGACCCCCAACTCGTAAACTTGAGAGTGGTCAAGGTTACAATGAAACGTAAGTGGCGATGAGACTGCACATATTATGGCTGCAAATCCCATTCCGACCATAAGGTTAGTGACCCGAATAGTTCTCTTCATTAGACCCACTGTCATGGCAGGATTTGTAGCCACATTGTGACCATCTGAAGGTCTTAAAGGGGTTGTCTGGGATTAAAAATGTACATGCAGTCAGTAGGGGGCCATAAAATTAATGGGCATTTATAATTACGTGCTTCCTGCCCTCCATTGCTGTGCTGTACCGGCTGTTACCTCCGCTGCTCTGTTTGCGTACGGAGGAGGTGATATCTACAAGATATTTCTCTGTTTACAGAGGAGGAGACCTGAAGGCCAGCCCAGTACAGGAATGGGATGCATGCAGGCAGGGCCGCCATCAGGAATTTTGGGGCCCCATACAGCCTAAGTGTCTGCCCCCCCCCCCCCGCCGCCATTTTAAAACTACTTTATTTTGCGACATACCCATTATGTATTACATTTCCCTTTATTTAGCAGCATTACAAGGCTTAATCAGATTCTATTTGCAGGTAAAATCTGCTACGTGTGACTGCGCCTATAGAGAGCCAACACCATCTATAAGAGCCCTCCTAATAAATCCTCAGGGCTTTTTCACGTTGCGTTTTTGGCCTCCCTTGCCGGGATACGTTGGTAACCAGTCAGAATCAGCTGTCAACTTATCCCTGCACGAAGAACTGGCCATTAAAAAAAAAGGGGGGGGCCTGCAGTTCTCCATGCAGGGATAAGTGGGGAGCTGATTGTGACTGGTTACCAACGTATCCCGGCAAGGGAGGCCAAAAACGCAACGTGAACACTCCTTTACAGTGAAAGTCCCACCCCCAAACAGGCTGCTATGCTAGTAACATATCAGCCTACATCATTATTAATACAAAGCACATATACCTTTGGAGGTCTTGTGTGCCTTGTAGTTCTCCAGCTAAAAACTTATATATTATATATTATTGCCCCAGTTCCCTCTCCGCAGTGCCACACACCCGATGCCCCAACAATCCCCCTTCCCCCCCGTCCACCTTCTAACATCTTTCCATTGCCCCCTGTACCCATACCTCCCAACTTTTGAAGAACCACAAGAGGGACAAAATGTGTGGCGCGCTTTGCGCGCTGCGGCAAATTTAGCCCCACCCACTGTTATGTTGACTCCACCCATTCTCATTAATTTTTCATGTGCCCGCACACAGTATAATCCTCCTACAGTCACCCGTACATTATATGTCCCCCCTCCATCTCTCCCCCAGCTTCATATACACCCTTCATCTGCCCGCAGTTTCATGTCCCCCCCTCCATCTCTGCCCCCCGTTTCATGTCCCCTCCATCTCTACCCCCAGATTCATGCCCTCCATCTCTGCCCCCCAGATTCATGTCCCTCCATCTCTGGCCCCAAATTCATGTCCCCTCCATCTCTGCCCCCATATTCATGTCCCCTCCATCTCTGCCCCCATATTCATGTCCCCTGCATCTCTGCCCCCATATTCACTTCCCCTCCATCTCTGCCCCCATATTCATGTCCCCTCCATCTCTGCCCCCATATTCATGTCCCCTCCATCTCTGCCCTCATATTCATGTCCCCTCCATCTCTGCCCCCATATTCATGTCCCCTCCATCTCTGCCCCCATATTCATGTCCCTCCATCTCTGCCCCCATATTCATGTCCCCTCCATCTCTGCCCCCATATTCATGTCCCCTCCATCTCTGCCCCCATATTCATGTCCCCTCCATCTCTGCCCCCATATTCATGTCCCCTCCATCTCTGCCCCCCAGATTCATGTCCCCTCCATCTCTTCCCCCATATTCATGTCCCCTCCATCTCTGCCCCCATATTCATGTCCCTCCATCTCTGGCCTCATATTCATGTCCCCTCCATCTCTGCCCCCATATTCATGTCCCCTCCATCTCTGCCCCCATATTCATGTCCCCTCCATCTCTGCCCCCATATTCATGTCCCCTCCATCTCTGCCCCCATATTCATGTCCCCTCCATCTCTGCCCCCATATTCATGTCCCTCCATCTCTGCCCCCATTGTCATGCCGTCCTCTCCATCTCTGCCCCCAGTGTCATGCCGTCCTCTCTCTGCCCCCAGTTTCACATTACACTGACTGACTTACCTTCTCCTTCGTTCCCTCGCAGCTCTCTGCGCGCCTCTCTCTCACTGGTGCACAGTTATAGACGCGATGTGACGTCATCACATCGCGTCTACAAGCCAGTAGCGGAGGCGGCAAAGCGAGAAGCTGACACAGGTCAGCTCCTCGCTTCAGCCGCATATGTGACAGCGAGAGAGGCGCACAGCGGCGAAGCAAGGAGCTGACCTGTGTCAGCTCCTCGCTTCGCCGCCAGCTACTGGCTTGTAGACGCGATGGCTGAAGCGAGGAGCTGACCTGTGTCAGCTCCTCGCTTCGCCGCTGCCGCTGGCTACTGTAGACGCGATGTGATCACATTGCGTCTACAAGCCAGTAGCAGCGGCGGCGAAGCGAGGAGCTGGCACATGTCAGCTCCTCGCTTCAGCTGCATATGTGTCAGAAAGAGAGGCACGCAGTGGCGAAGCGAGGAGCTGACCTGTGTCAGCTCCTTGCTTCAGCCGCGTATGTCTTCAACTCAGATCTGCATCCTCTGGACGCAGATCTGAGTTGAAATAGGACATACACAATGACTGCTACGGGCGCCAGGGGGCCGGCACACGGTGGCGGGCCAAAACCGGGCCCCCCCCATTTTGCAATTTGGCCGGGCCCCTGACGCCAGTAGCGGTAGTACTGGCCTATCGGCGGCCCTGCATGCAGGTAGGTATACATGCACATATAGCCTTCCCCTCCCAACTACATGACGTTCTTAAAATGTCGACAACAAGGAATTGTCCAAGACTCCATGCGTTTTGGAAGTTATCAGTCAAGATGAGTGAACCAGTTTGGATTTGACCAAAATATTGGACCCAAATTTTGGACCCAAATATTGGACCCAAAATTGGACCCAAAATATTGGACCCAAATATTGGACCCAAATCCCATTGGATTATTACACTGTACAGTTTCTTCGGACCCCAGTGTATAATATGTGAAGGCCCACGGGAAGTACGAAAAATTCCCAGTTATCATGGGCTCCCAGGACACTGCTGAGGTCTATGATTGGGCATGTTACACAAACACAGACCTCATTGGTAAGTGCAGGGCACATTACTTCACCTGGGAAGTCAAAAAAGGAACCAAGGGAGCGATGGATGCTGGAAGAATGCCCAGAAGAGGTGAAGAAATATGGGTATATTTCTTCACCTCTTATGGGCACTCTTCTGGCATCCAGTGCGCCCCTTGTTTCTTTTCCGACTTCCCGGGTGAAGTCATGTGCCCTGCACTCAATGCTGAGGCCTGTGTTTGTGTAACATTCCCAATTATAGATCTCAGCAGTGTCCCTGGAGCGCATGGTGTCACCCAAGAGAATGGAAGACAATCCAGAGGGAGCACCAGATGTTGCAAGAATGACCAGAAGAGGCAAGGAAAGTGAGTAGAACCGGTTGGTATTTCTTCACTCGTCCCCTGGGCCTCCACTTATATTACTCTATGGGTAGGTCATCAGTACCCAAAACACATGGGGTCTTGGGCAACTCATTTAACGCGAGCTGAGTCTACTATCCCAGTAGGTTTAATGTCTGAGCTGCAAAATACAATGAATACAAAGGTACATTATGGTCTGTATGAGTCTATGGGTGCGTTATAACTTGTTGTACATGTGAACTAAGTCTAACAATATTGGTGGCCTCTACGCCATTGACATCTTCTATGTCTCTGATATGTGCACATAATTGTGGGGTTATCCAAAAGCATTGAGGCAGCCATAACCTACATGTACATGACGGGTCTGTAATAAAACAGCATGGACTGCACATGGATGGTACCCACCCATCTATGTATCATCCGTGCCCATGCATTTCAATGAATGAACCCAACCCCAACAAAGATCGGTGATATCACTTTATAGGTTCAAGAATGCTAAAAAAAAATAGGTGTTATATTATCAGTATCCACCGGGAAGAGTACCCTGCCCCCAGCTTGACTACTGGCCTTGCCCTTTAAGCCTTGAGCATGTAAGACAAGACATAAAGGATAAGCCATCGAATACGTTTCTACTGGTGAGCGATGTATGACTGGCAGAAAATTGTGGGATCCTTGTCGTATCTGATATCTGTAATCCTGTTCCTTCAACGCAGAAATTTGATAAAAACCCCTTTATCATATCATCATTGTCATAAAAGAAAAATCTATCGTCTTCTCTCCTCTGACAGATATAACAATATGTTGTTGGATGGGTTATTTTATTCAGCCTGATTATTGGGCGTCTTTGTAAGGAAACAGCGAGGATGGAAGAGAAGGGCTGAATCATCCAGACACAGCCATGTTCCTTCCACGCTACTTGGATATTACCATATTCTAGCCCTGAAGATACTTGGCTAGCAGAAACGTATCTAAAATATACAGCGAAGACGTACACAGACTGATGTATAACAAATAAGGAGCTGGGATTCTCACAGATGTCTCAAAAATGAATTTCTCAGCTTATAAAGATTGATCTTGTGAAAAACTGTTGCAAGGAAAGGTCGGTAGGCTAAGGTCCGGTTCACATCTGCGTTCTGGCCATTCCTTTTTCCTCTCTGCATGAAAAATACAGTGAAAAAACCACTATAAGTAGCACTTTTCTCTCCACTTTTCTTGTGCGGAAACTACACGAACCCCATTATAGTCTAGGGGGTCCGCGGGTTTCCTAAGGTAACCCCAAGCGGACTCCCCGAACGGAAGCCCATGCGCAGATATGAATCAGGCCTTAAATACAAAAAAAAATACACCATGTTGATTGTTCCTTGTCATCGGTCATTATGGTCACAGCATGTCGGACATGAATGTCATCCTACTAACATTATATAGTGAAAGTTTGTGGGTTGGATGTTTGTTACTCAATCACACAAAAAATGGCTGAACGGATTTGGATGTTATTTGGCACATAGATTGTAACCTCGATTAAAACATAGGCTAATTTTTATCCTGGTAAATTACATGGCTTCATGACTGTTATGAATTTATGTTCACATACTATATTACACTGCTCTTGCAGCAGCTTATCTCAGGTTCTGATTAGCCAGGTTTATCTCTCTATGTAAACACACAGATAACACTGAGTCCATTCTGTACATGCATTTGCATATTATCTGCTCCAGGCAGTGCTGACACACTGGATGGGAAAACACCTTTAATACAAATTGGCAGTTTGCTACTTTTAAACAGGCCGGGAAAAAGAAATCAAATTTTCTGTAAAATTCTAAAACAAGGAGAGCTATGAAGGCAGCCAGAAATCACAGAGTTCTCCTCAAGCGGAGCTGACGGGGGATCATCGGCGCCAACAACACGCTCAATATATGGCATTCCAGCGAGCTGCTGAGATACCGGAACAATCACAGGCACGGTGCAAGGAAACGCCGGAGAAGGCGGATCATCAACACCAACAACACGCTCATTATATGGTGTCCCAGCGAGCTGCTGAGATGCCAGAACAATCACGGGCACGGTGTGAGGAACAAGTTCAGCAGCAGGACAGCTTGAGAGTTACTGAAACGCCGGAACAGGCCAACCATCGACAGAAGCAATTTGCTGAATATAGGTAGATCATCAACACCAACAAGATGCAGATGAAGTCGTGGGCCGAGGTTAGTGTGTAATATAGGGGAAAAGGGCACAGTAAGTTGGGGATCATAAAAAAGGCCCATGATGTGCCACAACTATTTTGCTCTACACCAGTTCTCCGATGTAGGGGGCATAGTCAATTCTGCTCTCATGTCTGACCCTAAACTGCATCGACTGTGAGTCTATTGGAGGATTCTTATTGATATACAATTATATGTTCTCCAGGTCTGCAATCCCGGTTTCCCTTGTTTTCATCATAGCCCGTACCCTCCGTCTCCTGATTTCTCCGCAGCAGATTCCTAACATTGACAAGCCCCATGTTACTTGCTCTGGAGGATTTTGGCAGACGGCTGGTTACATTTCAGTTCAGACCCAAAAGCAACAGCAAAAACTTGCGAGACCCTTTTAATATTTAATGCCATTGGCTTACCAGAGATACAGTGTTATTCTCAGAGGTGAGGATCCCAATAGGAGTGCGGGTGCTGAGGATGGCAGAGAGGGTTTCTTCGGTGCTCACGTATAATCTCCATATCATCCACAGAACACATTATGGAACGGTTACGTGACCGCTTGCATTTTTTTTTGCTGCTCAATCCTTTCTTTACTAACCGAGGAGGCAAAAAAATAAATTGTTTTCCATTCGTTACTAAACCATCTCAACGATTTGCTGATTCTCCCTCAGGCCCCTGCAACAATATATATATATATAGACCACGGCTATAGGCTTCTTGGAAATCCATGTGCAGTGCAAAGCTGCAGGCTGTCATGTGCTGCCATATTAAGGAGATATTCTGCTTAATGTCTTATCTAATGGAGCTTGCCACAATGCTTTTCTGCATAAATCAGAAGTATATACCGTATATCTCCGTATGTACTGTAATCGGTGCAGCAGCGCCCTATGTACCTCTACGAGCATCATAATATGCTAAGTACTGTGCACGTGCATGACGTTCAAGTTCTGGAGAAGTCCTAAAAGACTTAAACATGTGCAAGACATTAACATTCAATGTGAATGTGTTACCAGTTTATTGAAATACATAAATAATAAATACTGGAGTTCTGACTCTGACCACCAAGCCAAATAATATAGTGCAAATTCCTGTTTTCTGTCGATGTCTATGGGGTCTGTGTGGTTTCTTTGCTAACAGTTTTTAATGTGTTACATAGTTACATAGTAGATGAGGTTGGATAAAGACATTAGTCCATCAAGTCCAACCTATAACCCTACAATCCCTACAGTGTTGATCCAGGGGAAGGCAAAAAACCCCATGAGGCTCATGCCAATTGTCCCATTTCAGTGGAAAAAATTCCTTCCCGACTCCAAATCTGGCAATCAGTATAAAAACCCTGGATCAATGTGTCCTTAAAATCTAGAATCCATAACTTGTTCAGTATTCCGTTCGGGGGGTTCCCAAGCGGACTTCCCAAACGGAATACCGAATGCAGATGTGAACCGGGCCAAAAGCTGAGCTTTTGCATCAGGGTCGGTGACCTGTTAGTTATACCTTTGGTTGCAGTATACTGTAATTGCAGTATATTGTATAAGTGATCAGATCCCTAAGAGGACCCATTACAGTCTATGGGGTCCATGTTGTTCCTATGCTAACCAAGCAAACTCCCCAAACGGAATACCGAATCCAGATGTGAACCGGGCTTAAAGCTGAGCTTTTGCATTGGGGTCAGTGACCTGTTAGTTATGCCTCTGATTGCAGTATGTTGTAATTTG
This sequence comes from Leptodactylus fuscus, assembly GCF_031893055.1. NCBI lineage: Eukaryota > Metazoa > Chordata > Amphibia > Anura > Leptodactylidae > Leptodactylus > Leptodactylus fuscus. Next base: position 79,903,276 of record NC_134272.1, read on the forward strand.
CAGTATATTGTATAAGTGATCAGATCCCTTAGTGTTCTAGACCCCTAAGAGGTCCAAAAATAAAATTCATTTTAATAGATTAAAAATTGAAATTTTAAGCCACGCCTCATATCTTATGACTAGCCTATAACATGTAACTGCCCACTGAAATCCTTCGCAAATCTAACCGCAGTGCTCATCTTAGAGAAATCCTCTTGTATAGCGGTTATTTTTCTCTTACGAGCAGGTTAAATGGCTTCCTAGACCGTATGTTCCTGGTAAAGCTTCTCCGTAATTACCTGACCACATTGGAGCAATTGAAAGCAGCGATGAACAATTATCTGCGGGAGAAGCCGGAGCGGCCCCATCAATCACCGCAGCCTCATACAACAAGCGTCCTACAGTTACTAGAGAAGAGCGACAGTGCATGGCGTTCGCGTCCATCTCCCTTACGTTAACATTGTTTTCTCAAGCCTTACCAGTAACTGGCTATTTGCTGGGATGTAAGAAATGAACAAGGGTGAAATATATGGGCTCGGGGATTGTAGTACCGCCATTTACTGCCACTGGGTTATTTACCGTGTGTTGTATTGGGAAATATTCCGATGTTGGCGATGACAACCGATAATCCAGAATACGTTTTAGGATTTTTTATAATTCTTCTCCTGTTGGTGGGTTTGTCCATATGTTTAGTTTCCCGGATCTGCCATTATTACACTCTGGGGTCTCTTCAGTAGTCACATGGGGCTCATTTCGATAACAATGATGTCACTTGCCTTGATGATGTCATGTTGCTTAGATGTGGCATCATGATGTCAAAACTAGAGATGAGCGAACAGTAAAATGTCCGAGGTTCGATATTCGTTTCAAGTAGCCCCTCAATATTCGACTACTCGAATCGAATATCGAACCCTATTATAGTCTATGGGGGGAAAATGCTCGTTTCAGGGGTAGGCAACGTTCGATCAAATTATACTTACCAAGTCCACGAGTGAGGGTCGGGCTGGATCCTCCGAGAAGTCTTCTCCGTGCAGCGTCCCCGCGGCATCTTCTGGCTCTTCATTCACTCTGCCAAGCATTGGGCCTGGGCAGAGCTGACTGCGCATGTCCGCACTACAAGCCTGTCAGAGTGAATGAAGAGCCGGAAGACGCCGCGGGGAAGCTGCACGGAGAAGACTTCTAAAGGTAGGAGAAGAACCAGTGTTGATTGGCCGACTGTATAGCATTCGGCCAATCAACGCTGGTTCTGCATCGAACTTTTACATTCGAACAGTGAGTGGTACTCGATCGAGTACGAGTATTTCGAATACCGTAGTATTCGATCGAATACCTACTCGATCGAATACTACTCGCTCATCTCTAGTCAACACTTAAATGCAATTGTCAAGACGTCAACGTGCCCAATGTTATTCCCCAGGGCTGCTGACCTCATTTAGGAGACCGGAAGAGGACAAAGACCCAGTCCAGACACCATGGAGAGGTGAGTAAAACCAGGATCACGCAGCGTTTTTTGGACCAGATTTTGATCAAAATCCGGCTCAAAAAACCACCTCCCATTGAATTCAATGGGCCCTTTTTCCGTTTGTTCCTCCTCGCAGAAAAAAGAAGCGACGTGTCCTTTCTTGAGGTGGATTCCATGGTGGAATCTACTGCAGAGCCTGTGGTGCAAACACTCGCTCCTGACTAGGCCCATTCATTTGGACCTAATCCGGAGCGGAATGCTGCATCCCGTTGCGGCTAGCCATTTTTTTGACCAGATTCTATAGGCTGCCTCCGCGTCAAAATCCAGTTAAAAAAAAACCCGTGTTAACCCGGTTTAAGAGATTTTGTTGTGTTTACATCTTGTCTGGGCCTCCTCTTATTATACTCTGGGGATTGAAGACCCCAGAATATTTTAGTGGTTTGTTTTGAAAAATTCATGAAAGTTATGAAGGAAATTGTTGGGATAACCCATTGGACAGACGATGAAGGACCACAATTCAAAGGCAAAGGGCCAAGACCAAAAAGAGAGTGGCTTAGGTGTGAAGATTCCACCAGGCTTGGAGATCTACTTTCCCATTCACTCCTGTGTAAAGGACTGGAAGAACTGACAAAGTCGACTAAGTGTTAACCTTTAATCCTCCGCGACTTGGTGAGCAAAAAGAAAAATCCTAAGTCTCGAAAATGTCAATCAAGTCTACCCTTCTAATTATAAACCTGATCCCGTTGCATACGACTGCTGACTTGGTTTAGCACTGAGATGTGATGACAAGCACTAAGGGATTTCAATCACCTTTGGAGTTGATTTTGCTTGAGATAATGCTGAGACCTTCTGCTGGTGTAGAGGGAAAGAGATCTGCATGATCCTCAGGATGGATACAGAGTAGTACAAATTTATATTATGGAGACCACCTACTGGAAAATCTGTTGTTTAGGGTGATGTGTTATGAGAATATTATACATTTTTATGTAAAACACATAATCTAAGGTTTTTTTGGTGGTATTTTTAATTTTCCATGCTATTAATCACCTTTAAAAAATAATTCCGAAAATCTTGAAAATAACAACTTTTGTAACTAAGCCTAAATTAGTTTATGGTCTCCTGTCTACTGGAGATGAACCATAGGCCACAGACACAATGATCTGGGGTAGAATCTATTGACTCCTAGGGGAGAATTTTCTGGACATGCCCTGTGACCTGTGCAGAGAGTGGAGTAGATAAGATGTGACATCACCTATTGTGACTGACATAGACATGATCGCTGTGATCATCAGTGTGCTGTAAGTGAGTTGACTGCTGAAAAGAAAGCAGATCTCAGTATGTTATTTGTCTTAGTAGCCAGAGTCAGAATTGAAGGATTTTTAAGATATTTTTCTAAATATAGACAATAACATAGAATTACTTGGATTACTGCTAATGCATGTGTATGGTCTTTTGTAAATTAATCCAATTTAGAATACCCATTTTCAATAACCTATTAGGAATTTCTAAATTTATAGAAGGCAGCCCCCCCATTAGTGATCCTCATCAACTAACTAAAGTAGAGAACATCTACAAAGAGCATCTGTCTCTAGAGGACTGGAAAGTCCATATGTAATAAATTAATTTGATTGCGAGCTGTGTAATGCTTTATTTCTCCTGCGGGGGTGCTGCAGGGAAATTGAACACAGAGAGGAATTTTTTACTGCCAGGGTTTTGTTTAAGAAGAGAAATCTCTGCTTGGTTTATTTTGCCTCGTAGCTAGCGAAATGACACAGTACAATGCATTACTGGTTTCCGCTGGATGGCTACTATGTTTAGAATTGACAAATTACACAAAAAACACAATTAGAATTACTCAGGAGAACACAGCGATATTTTAATGGCTGACAATCCTTTGTAACTGATAACCCCCCTGTCACAATACAATTCTCTGACTTCAGCGACCAAAACTGAACTCCGATGCAATTACAATAGAATTTTTAGCTTGACTCTCATTAACAATGCATTGGGCAGGGTGCCAGCGCAGACTGCTAAATTTGTCAAATCTGGATTATGTGGATCTATGGAAAAAAAAAAGGGAAAAAAAAAAGACTATTGGCTCACGTCGTCATTTCAATAAAAACTAAGAACGGGCGGAAGAATGCCAAATTTCATACAGCTAGGCGTCTTTTCTCTAGTAACAGGATACCACTGTGTAGCGCGGCATGCAGACCTATTGTACAGGATTGCTCATGGTGACAGTCAAGTACAGGGTACATTACTATTGGCCGCAATCCCCATAGCCAGACTTCCCGAATAAAATATTATGAAAATCTGTTGCACAGGTTGCAAAAGTGGCAAAAGTCCAAATACCGTATTACCGAAGCCATGTGAGCCAAACTCGTACAGGATCACGTATGAAGACTTGGCGAACATGGGAAAGCAGTTGTCCGGGAGATTAGGTAATTATTCTACAACCAGGAAATGTTACAAAAATCAAAAAGAAAACCAAAAACTGTTATTTACTTGTTAAATCTCTCAAAACTTCAGTGCAGATGCTCCGGCGGTCATGGTCTTTATTTATATCCCATAGGACCGCTTTTATTTAACCAGCCGCATACCACCCAATGACTTTATCACATTCCATCATCACATTCCATTATTTCAATTCTACAACCATACATAAGGTATTGGGTCATAGAAAACGGCCAAGACATCATCTACCATAAGGCTAGCCCTGAGTAAACTACTACCCCAATGACCATAGTCACATACCTTCATGTGTCACTAATGTGGCACCATACTATAGCTACAGTCCTATGAAAAAGTTTGGGCACCCCTATTAATCTTAATCATTTTTAGTTCTAAATATTTTGGTGTTTGCAGCAGCCATTTCAGTTTGATATATCTAATAACTGATGGACACAGTAATATTTCAGGATTGAAATGAGGTTTATTGTACTAACAGAAAATGCGCAATATGCATTAAACCAAAATTTGACCGGTGCAAAAGTATGGGCACCTCAACAGAAAAGTGACATTAATATTTAGTAGATCCTCCTTTTGCAAAGATAACAGCCTCTAGTCGCTTCCTGTAGCTTTTAATCAGTTCCTGGATCCTGGATAAAGGTATTTTGGACAAACAATTCAAGTTCAGTTAAGTTAGATGGTCGCCGAGCATGGACAGCCCGCTTCAAATCATCCCACAGATGTTCAATGATATTCAGGTCTGGGGACTGGGATGGCCATTCCAGAACATTGTAATTGTTCCTCTGCATGAATGCCTGAGGATTTGGAGCGGTGTTTTGGATCATTGTCTTGCTGAAATATCCATCCCCGGCGTAACTTCAACTTCATCACTGATTCTTGAACATTATTCTCAAGAATCTGCTGATACTGAGTGGAATCCATGCGACTCTCAACTTTAACAAGATTCTCGGTGCCGGCATTGGCCACACAGCCCCAAAGCATGATGGAACCTCCACCAAATTTTACAGTGGGTAGCAAGTGTTTTTCTTGGAATGCTGTTTTTTTTTGGACGCCATGCATAACACCTTTTTGTATGACCAAACAACTCAATCTTTGTTTCATCAGTCCACAGGACCTTCTTCCAAAATGAAGCTGGCTTGTCCAAATGTGCTTTTGCATACCTCAGGTGACTCTGTTTGTGGCGTGCTTGCAGAAACGGCTTCTTTCTCATCACTCTCCCATACAGCTTCTCCTTGTGCAAAGTGCGCTGTATTGCTGACCGATGCACAGTGACACCATCTGCAGCAAGATGATGCTGCAGCTCTTTGGAGGTGTCTGTGGATTGTCCTTGACTGTTCTCACCATTCTTCTTCTCTGCCTTTCTGATATTTTTCTTGGCCTGCCACTTCTGGGCTTAACAAGAACTGTCCCTGTGGTCTTCCATTTCCTTACTATGTTCCTCACAGTGGAAACTGACAGGTTAAATCTCTGAGACAACGTTTTGTATCCTTCCCCTGAACAACTATGTTGAACAATCTTTGTTTTCAGATCATTTGAGAGCGGGCTGTCCATGCTCGGCGACCATCAAACTTAACTGAACTTGAATTGTTTTGTAAAGAGGAATGGTCCAAAATACCTTCATCCAGGATCCAGGAACTGATTAAAAGCTACAGGAAGCGACTAGAGGCTGTTATCTTTGCAAAAGGAGGATCTACTAAATATTAATGTCACTATTCTGTTGAGGTGCCCATACTTTTGCACCGGTCAAATTTTGGTTTAATGCATATTGCGCATTTCCTGTTAGTACAATAAACCTCATTTCAATCCTGAAATATTACTGTGTCCATCAGTTATTAGATATATCAAACTGAAATGGCTGCTGCAAACACCAAAATATTTAGAACTGAAAATGATTAAGAAGATTAATAGGGGTGCCCAAACTTTTTCATAAGACTGTATAAGGAGTATGTATTGTAGGCTTCCCAAGTGGTTACAGAGAGTAATACAGGGTCAGAGATAGACTATTACCATGCTACAGCCTAGAGTCTGCAAAATAATGGTGGTATAGAGACCTAGGACCTGTCTTCTGAGGAAGTTGGGCAAGGGCCTCAGTGTGACGCCCCTACCTAGGACACAAAGCAGACAAGGCATCCTGGTGACCCCAACTTGGGATTTAGTTAAGAGATTCAGTAGGAGACAAGGAGACTAGAACCTATTTAGGAGGAAAACCACAAGAACAGGTTGTTTTGAACTACCATCTACTGTCTATGACTAACATCCCATGAGCAAAACACAAGCAGCTAGTCAGAAGTAGATAGTAGTCGATAGACTCTCCTTATACTCATGTGAGCTGTGAGAAGCTGCAAACTTCTCTCTGCACAGTGGTCAATACTATAAGACGTATACCTCATTACTGGAAGCTCTCGGTTGCCTTACTGCTCCATTTCAAGTAAAGGTTAGAGATGAGCGAACACTAAAATGTTCGAGGTTCGAAATTCGATTCGAACAGCCGCTCACTGTTCGAGTGTTCGAATGGGTTTCGAACCCCATTATAGTCTATGGGGAACATAAACTCGTTAAGGGGGAAACCCAAATTCGTGTCTGGAGGGTCACCAAGTCCACTATGACACCCCAGGAAATGATACCAACACCCTGGAATGACACTGGGACAGCAGGGGAAGCATGTCTGGGGGCATAAAAGTCACTTTATTTCATGGAAATCCCTGTCAGTTTGCGATTTTCGCAAGCTAACTTTTCCCCATAGAAATGCATTGGCCAGTGCTGATTGGCCAGAGTACGGAACTCGACCAATCAGCGCTGGCTCTGCTGGAGGAGGCGGAGTCTAAGATAGCTCCACACCAGTCTCCATTCAGGTCCGACCTTAGACTCCGCCTCCTCCGGCAGAGCCAGCGCTGATTGGCCGAAGGCTGGCCAATGCATTCCTATGCGAATGCAGACTTAGCAGTGCTGAGTCAGTTTTGCTCAACTACACATCTGATGCACACTCGGCACTGCTACATCAGATGTAGCAATCTGATGTAGCAGAGCCGAGGGTGCACTAGAACCCCTGTGCAAACTCAGTTCACGCTAATAGAATGCATTGGCCAGCGCTGATTGGCCAATGCATTCTATTAGCCCGATGGGTACTATTCCGTTATCGGGCCAGCAGCAGCGCAGTTCAGCAGCAGCTTTCGGGACAGCAGTTCAGCAGCGGGAATTACAATGACATCCGAGGACTGCTGGCCCGATGCTTGTGCCCAGTAACCAGTACATCGATGACCCCCCTCCCCCATCCTTCTCCTCCTGCCAGTGCTGCCCCCCAGCTCTCCTTACATCTTCCCCGTACCCTCTCCCCGCCACACGACTAGGCCTCACCTCAGCGCTAGTACCGAGACCGAAAGGAAAGACACCGGGGCTCAATCCAGGCCCTGACAAGAAACACGCCGACTATAGGAACGGTGAGCTACAGCGAGCCGGAGGGACAAACTTTCTGCAGCGTCCGGCGGCTATCTAGTAGCATTCATTGCTCAAGATTTACGGTGAGGCCTATTACAGGGAGAGGGTACGGGGCAGATGTAAGAAGAGCTGGGGGGCAGCACTGGAAGGAAGAGGAGGATGAGGGCATCGATCGATGTACTGCCTACTACACACAAGCACGGCCTCTATCATCGGGCCAGCATCGGCTTAGTCATGTGGCGGGGAGAGGGTACGGGGTAGATGTAAGGAGAGCTGGGGGGCAGCACTGGAAGGAGGAGGAGATGGAGGGGGGGTCATTGATGTACTGGCTACTGGGCACAAGCATCGGGCCAGCAGTCCTCGGATGTCATTGTAATTCCCGCTGCTGAACTGAACTGCTGTCCCGAAAGCTGGTGCTGAAATGCGCTGCTGCTGGCCCGATAACGGAATAGTACCGCCCGATGAAGTAGAGCTGAATGTGTGTGCTAAGCACACACATTCAGCACTGCTTCATCAAGCCAATACAATGCATTAGCCAGTGCTGATTGGCCAGAGTACGGAATTCGGCCAATCAGCGCTGGCCAATGCATTCTATTAGCCCGATGAAGTAGAGCTGAATGTGTGTGCTAAGCACACACATTCAGCACTGCTTCATCAAGCCAATACAATGCATTAGCCAGTGCTGATTGGCCAGAGTACGGAATTCGGCCAATCAGCGCTGGCTCTGCTGGAGGAGGCGGAGTCTAAGGTCGCTCCACACCAGTCTCCATTCAGGTCCGACCTTAGACTCCGCCTCCTCCGGCAGAGCCAGCGCTGATTGGCCGAAGGCTGGCCAATGCATTCCTATGCGAATGCAGACTTAGCAGTGCTGAGTCAGTTTTGCTCAACTACACATCTGATGCACACTCGGCACTGCTACATCAGATGTAGCAATCTGATGTAGCAGAGCCGAGGGTGCACTAGAACCCCTGTGCAAACTCAGTTCACGCTAATAGAATGCATTGGCCAGCGCTGATTGGCCAATGCATTCTATTAGCCCGATGAAGTAGAGCTGAATGTGTGTGCTAAGCACACACATTCAGCACTGCTTCATCAAGCCAATACAATGCATTAGCCAGTGCTGATTGGCCAGAGTACGGAATTCGGCCAATCAGCGCTGGCCAATGCATTCTATTAGCCCGATGAAGTAGAGCTGAATGTGTGTGCTAAGCACACACATTCAGCACTGCTTCATCAAGCCAATACAATGCATTAGCCAGTGCTGATTGGCCAGAGTACGGAATTCGGCCAATCAGCGCTGGCTCTGCTGGAGGAGGCGGAGTCTAAGGTCGCTCCACACCAGTCTCCATTCAGGTCCGACCTTAGACTCCGCCTCCTCCGGCAGAGCCAGCGCTGATTGGCCGAAGGCTGGCCAATGCATTCCTATGCGAATGCAGACTTAGCAGTGCTGAGTCAGTTTTGCTCAACTACACATCTGATGCACACTCGGCACTGCTACATCAGATGTAGCAATCTGATGTAGCAGAGCCGAGGGTGCACTAGAACCCCTGTGCAAACTCAGTTCACGCTAATAGAATGCATTGGCCAGCGCTGATTGGCCAATGCATTCTATTAGCCCGATGAAGTAGAGCTGAATGTGTGTGCTAAGCACACACATTCAGCACTGCTTCATCAAGCCAATACAATGCATTAGCCAGTGCTGATTGGCCAGAGTACGGAATTCGGCCAATCAGCGCTGGCCAATGCATTCTATTAGCCCGATGAAGTAGAGCTGAATGTGTGTGCTAAGCACACACATTCAGCTCTACTTCATCGGGCTAATAGAATGCATTGGCCAGCGCTGATTGGCCAGAGTACGGAACTCGACCAATCAGCGCTGGCTCTGCTGGAGGAGGCGGAGTCTAAGGTCGGACCTGAATGGAGACTGGTGTGGAGCGATCTTAGACTCCGCCTCCTCCAGCAGAGCCAGCGCTGATTGGCCGAATTCCGTACTCTGGCCAATCAGCACTGGCTAATGCATTGTATTGGCGTGATGAAGCAGTGCTGAATGTGTGTGCTTAGCACACACATTCAGCTCTACTTCATCGGGCTAATAGAATGCATTGGCCAGCGCTGATTGGCCGAATTCCGTACTCTGGCCAATCAGTGCTGGCCAATGCATTCTATTAGCTTGATGAAGCAGAGTGTGCACAAGGGTTCAAGCGCACCCTCGGCTCTGATGTAGGAGAGCCGAGGGTGCACTTGAACCCTTGTGCACCCTCAGCTCTGCTACATCAGAGCCGAGGGTGCGCTTGAACCCTTGTGCACACTCTGCTTCATCAAGCTAATAGAATGCATTGGCCAGCGCTGATTGGCCAATGTATTCTATTAGCCTGATGAAGTAGAGCTGAATGTGTGTGCTAAGCACACACATTCAGCTCTACTTCATCGGGCTAATAGAATGCATTGGCCAGCGCTGATTGGCCAGAGTACGGAACTCGACCAATCAGCGCTGGCTCTGCTGGAGGAGGCGGAGTCTAAGATCGCTCCACACCAGTCTCCATTCAGGTCCGACCTTAGACTCCGCCTCCTCCAGCAGAGCCAGCGCTGATTGGCCGAATTCCGTACTCTGGCCAATCAGCACTGGCTAATGCATTGTATTGGCTTGATGAAGCAGTGCTGAATGTGTGTGCTTAGCACACACATTCAGCTCTACTTCATCGGGCTAATAGAATGCATTGGCCAATCAGCGCTGGCCAATGCATTCTATTAGCGTGAACTGAGTTTGCACAGGGGTTCTAGTGCACCCTCGGCTCTGCTACATCAGATTGCTACATCTGATGTAGCAGTGCCGAGTGTGCATCAGATGTGTAGTTGAGCAAAACTGACTCAGCACTGCTAAGTCTCTGCATTCGCATAGGAATGCATTGGCCAGCCTTCGGCCAATCAGCGCTGGCTCTGCCGGAGGAGGCGGAGTCTAAGGTCGGACCTGAATGGAGACTGGTGTGGAGCGATCTTAGACTCCGCCTCCTCCAGCAGAGCCAGCGCTGATTGGTCGAGTTCCGTACTCTGGCCAATCAGCGCTGGCCAATGCATTCTATTAGCCCGATGAAGTAGAGCTGAATGTGTGTGCTTAGCACACACATTCAGCTCTACTTCATCAGGCTAATAGAATACATTGGCCAATCAGCGCTGGCCAATGCATTCTATTAGCTTGATGAAGCAGAGTGTGCACAAGGGTTCAAGCGCACCCTCGGCTCTGATGTAGCAGAGCTGAGGGTGCACAAGGGTTCAAGTGCACCCTCGGCTCTCCTACATCAGAGCCGAGGGTGCGCTTGAACCCTTTTGCAGCCTCGGCTCTGCTACATCAGAGCCGAGGGTGCGCTTGAACCCTTGTGCACACTCTGCTTCATCAAGCTAATAGAATGCATTGGCCAGCACTGATTGGCCAGAGTACGGAATTCGGCCAATCAGCGCTGGCCAATGCATCCCTATGGGAAAAAGTTTATCTCACAAAAATCACAATTACACACCCGATAGAGCCCCAAAAAGTTATTTTTAATAACATTCCCCCCTAAATAAAGGTTATCCCTAGCTATCCCTGCCTGTACAGCTATCCCTGTCTCATAGTCACAAAGTTCACATTCTCATATGACCCGGATTTGAAATCCACTATTCGTCTAAAATGGAGGTCACCTGATTTCGGCAGCCAATGACTTTTTCCAATTTTTTTCAATGCCCCCAGTGTCGTAGTTCCTGTCCCACCTCCCCTGCGCTGTTATTGGTGCAAAAAAGGCGCCAGGGAAGGTGGGAGGGGAATCGAATTTTGGCGCACTTTACCACGTGGTGTTCGATTCGATTCGAACATGGCGAACACCCTGATATCCGATCGAACATGTGTTCGATAGAACACTGTTCGCTCATCTCTAGTAAAGGTATGTGCCATCTGTTTTTCTGCAACCTTGAGTCCCAATTCTGACTCCATCATGACTCCCACCCCTTTCAAGGCTTTGGAAATCTGAAGCCTATTAAGATGCTCCCCGGGTGAAAGACTACCAGCACCATCAGGTACACAGAAGGCCCCCTTAGCTCTGCACCAACCCAAGAGTAGAACTGGAGAAATTGGATTGAGACAAGTCCAGTTCCAAGTGCTACTACTCAGCTGGACCTGTAGCTGCTGTAAAGCAAATCTCTGCTCTTCACATGAGCTCAGGCAATGGCCAGCTCCAAAGAAATCTCCCTCCAAAAATAAATGCAAAAACAAAATGAAATCAAACAACAGAATCTATAGGAGTGTCTGGTTTTAAAAAAAGTTAGAAATAAAACATCCCCTTTAATGCAGCAACAACAGAGGCAGCACAAAGCAACATCATGTAATTTGAGCAATTTTTGTACAGGCATGACTGAGCATAGCCTAAGGGGTACGTGGTTAAAATTTCTGTGTCTAGGGGGCTACATCACTTGGAAACATCAAGAGAAACATTGCCCTAGATATACAAATATTAAGGAAAAGAACACAAGTGTAGGATTATGTGATCTATTTCCGCACGGCGTGTACTGTATAGCGCGGCGTCGATGGATACCGTACGGCAAACTTTTCGGGATAATGTGTTGCTCCACAGATTGTCTAATCGTAGAGTGGAGACCATCATTTCCAAAATATTTCTAGTGATTATGCAATTCCGTGTATACTGGGGAATCGCTGTGCTGTTTCATTAAAACAATGCACGCATTAGCGGTGTTATATATAGTTATGGTGTTGCTAAGCAACAGGAGCTGCATTTTTTATCACCATATTTTGTAGCTTATGATTTTGAAGACTAAAGCTGAAATGATAAGCGGTGCGTTCTAGGCTAGCGTTCATGCGACAACAATAAGGTGATATTCCATCCAAACAGGACGCCGAGCTGAGATTTCAGACTCAATCGAAACATAACACTCAATTATCAGTTATAATTCCACACATGAATATTTCATCGTTGTAGATACCTTTAATCCATATGAATATTATTATCGGGCTCCTAGGAATTTCACCAAATGTATTTTTTTCAATTTTCCCAGTATTTTACAATGTAACAGTTCTGTGTCCAGACAGTGAATGAAGCTGCTCCTTCTCCCCTTCTCTCAGCGGGAAATCCTAGTAAGATCTAAGGCACCGATAAGCAACAACTTGCCTTTAGCCAAGCATAGGCTTGTAATACAGAACCTTGATGTGTTAAAGGGGTCTTTGAGTTATAAAGTGATGGCATAAGGCTATGTCATCACTAGGGGGGGTCTAACTCCTTCATAATCGGTGGGTGGTCCCAGAGATCAGAGGTTTCCAATAGTTAAGTGATGACTAGTGCTCGGTTCACACTAGCGTTAGGGGACTCCAACCCCATTCTGTTTAAAATATGCCAATATAATTGATAGGCTGCGATTTACAAAAACACAAGCATTTTTGATATTGCAACATCTTACTGCACAGTGTGAATGGGATTAGCCAGAATGTCATCTACTTTGCAGGTAATTAGGGTTGAGATTTCAGGATCGATTTTAAAATCCGATTTCCGATAATTTTCCAGCCGATCCCAATCGCGATCTTGAAATTTGCTTCATCACCGATCGGGATCCAATCTTTTCGGATCCCGATCGCTCAACCCTAGTCAATGCTTCTCTATGGGAAAAGTCACTTTTAGGGTTGAGCCGATCTTGAGATTTTAAAATCCGATTTCTGATCATTTTCCAGCCAATCCCGATCGTGAAATTTGCTTGATCGCCAATTGGGATCCGATCTTTTCCGAACCCGATCGCTCAACCCTACAGGTAATGTAAAATGCAGCGTGTTTTCGCCATGGCATCTAAAACGCTGCATTATTGTAGGGCCCTGGCCTAAATGAGTCAGTAACATATCCGACAACTTAGTCTCATGTAGTCTCTGTATCAAAAAAAGTTGACTCGATTCCAAGGCTTTCTATGTTGGACGCCATCCTACAATGATTGTACACGCACAGGATGGCGCCCCCAGCCATCATTTTCCATATATATTGGAAATATATCATTTAGTGATGTATTGCATATTGCATTCTGCAGAATTGTAAAGGGTAAAGAAGTGCGTGACGGATTTCTTTACATAATAATCCCATTCAGCAATTCATTATCTATGGTGCAATCTCCAGATACAGTTCTGTAAAGCAGATGCTGGAGAGATGCTGCATTTCCTGCAGCTTTCCCTAGGCGTATATTTATACACGTCCATGCTTGCACAAGAGTCTATTATTAGACTTTGCCAGCTCCGTTCCGGTGTCGAGGAGCTGTCGGCACACATTACTTCATTAAGACTGCTAATTGTAATTTGTGTTGTGCGATACCTTCCCGTACCGCGGATTCCGCCTTACAATGGTGCATCCCCCCCATCATGCCATGATTTACAGGAATAAATATAGATCATTACTACGGCATTCACTGGAAGGTCAGTCACGTTGTGCAGTAGTATCGCTTCCCTTGATGTGTTACAGTAGGATATAGATAGCAGGGCCTTGTGTGTCTATAGGTAGGTAGTGCAGAATTATCCTATATTGATCATATTATGGAGATGTATACTGTAATTCACTTACACATGGCATACATTGTTCAGTTACAGATGATCTTCTAGTCTATGATTGCATCAATGTCGACCAGTTTCCCGTAATACATTTATACATGACCGAGATGCTGCTGTATCTATCCCTCCATTCCCCCCACCATTCCAGGGTCCATATACATAGACAATACCCTATTCACAACATGAGAACAGATCGCAACATTGAGACAGTAACAATTTTTGTCCTAATAAACTAGGGGCCCCTAATATGGACAAATCGGCATCTGTCTCAAAGTAGTTATTGTCTTCTTCTGGATCAACATGGTAGGATTACAGGGTGAGCTTGGTGGATCTACTCATTTCACGAGGTACTCACTCACGTCTCATTCTGAACCAAACTTGTTTGGTCCAAAATAGAAGTGCTGTGGGGTCACTACAAACCCCAGAGTACAAAAATGGGAGCTCCAGTGCTCAGGCTTACCTTTCCTCACCACTCCAGGGCTTGCGATGCAGGGAATGATGACATCATGACGCTAATGTCATGACTTTGACAAGCCCCACCCGTGACTGGTCCCTCAGCCATGACCTGGGGCTCAGTGACTTCACAGTGAAGAGCCGGAGAAGCCAGGGGTCAGGGATGCATCCCGTGTACGTGAATAAGTTTATGCACTTGAGAAAGAGCCTTTTGTTGCTTGAAACGCGTTGTACTGCTTACAATAAAATAACTGTGAATCCGCCCGATTGTTCCTCCATCCTTTGGCCAGAGAGTGCGGTCCACCTTCCCCCGCTTTTGGGTTTATCGCCTCAACTCCCTCTCCAGTTATTATATTCAGGGGACAAGAGACAACCCAATAATAATATGCCTTAACTTTTTTAATTGTTGGACTTTTTTGGGGGAATGTTTTTTGTCTTTTTTCTTTTTTTATTCCAACTTCTAGAAATATAATTTAACAAACTTTTATTGAGGGTAAACTATACATAATTTGTGTTAAAAAATTGTCTACTACTCTATGTATACCATGTTTTGGAAGTCTAAGACAGTCCCCCCCCCCCTGCTTTGGATTGGTCCATCCAAAGAGGGAGTGTCTCAGACTACCAAAAGACCAAGGACATGGATACTGGTTGCTATTTTACAGAAATAAAGAGGGGATCAGGAATTGTAGAAACCAAGTGGGATTAAAAAGGAGGGCACCAAGTACTTCCCCTATACATTATACATTTATCTTGAAATTTTCAATGCTTTATGGAAATAATTTCTAGTAGACAGCAATCCTAAAACTCTTATACTACCCTAAACTGTTCCTTGTCCCGCAGTGTCACGGCATATTAGAAGACTAAAGAGACATTACAGCGCTAAACACTCTAACCAACTTAACCGGTGGTTGAGAAAAATAGGATAAGGATATTTGTTTAGAGCATGTACGAGGAACCGAGATCCCAGATGTAGTGAAATGGAGTCTGCTCATCAACATCACTTATGTGCTGCTCCGTGAAGCCGCTATCCCCTTGAGAGCCCGAGCTGTAAAACTGCATAGTGGATGCACAGAAAAGCATTACACAGCAATAACACCACTCCAAGACGGCAATACGTTCCTTCCAACTAAGTGGATTTCATTGTACCCCATTAAATACAGTAGAGGACTCTTCACTCGACCCTTGCGCTTAAATAACTGTCTGATACGGAAAACAATTAACTATATGTTAAAGGGGGCCATGGTGGTGCTACATTTTATCAAAATAGGCAATAATACAATGGGTTCACCAATGTGGTTTGGAGCAGTGTCTTATTGGGGTTCTTCAAGGCATTACAATCAAGCTAGAACAGGGGTAGGGAACCTTGGCTCTCCAGCTGTTGCAAAACGACAACTCCCAGCATGCATACTTGATTTGTTGTTCTTGGAACTCCCATGGAAGTGAATGGAGCATGTTGGGAGTTGCAGTTTCACAGCAGCTGGAAAGCCAAGGTTCCCTACCCCTGAGCTAGAGTATGAAGCCAAGATAACTGTGACTCTACATTCAAGATCCTCCAAAATTCACTTGAACTTGAATCTCATTAATTTGTAATAAGGTCCCTCAATTTATTGTCTAAAGTGGTTTTCTGGGCTTATCAACAGAGGACCTCTCCTTGGGATAGGTCATCAACTGTAGATCATGGGGGTCCAACACCTGAGCCTTCCACCTATCAGCTGTTTGTAGAGATCGGAAGGCTCCGGTGAGTGCCGCTGCCTCTTCACAGATGACCAAGCACAGTACCATACATTGTGTAGGAACTATGCTTGACATCTCAGCTTGGTCCTAGTTACTTGAACGGGACATCACATGACCTGTGAGGCTGAATTGGCAGATTGTAAGGAGTCAGGTGTTGGACTCATATTGATCTTCAGTTGGTAACTGATAAGCCCAGTTAACCCGTTTATCACTTCTGGTCTCCTTAGTCTTCAGTGTCCAGGTGTGACCTCGGCTTCTGCACCTTCTACAGTGACAGATATGGCTACTCCTACTGTTCCATAAATTCCATTAAGGACTCCTATTTCTCACAATACAAATTCAATTATCTTGAAGTGTTAGCAAAATCCTCAAGCTGTAATTCACATTTACTGAAGGCACATGGGGCATAAAGTACGCCAATAAGAGTAGCGTGCAGAGCGCAGTACAGAACAGTAAAATTATATTTCTTTCAAAGCTGGACATCTTGTACCACTCATCTTGTGATATCTGACACTAAAAGAAAAGGTAAGGAAGGAGACATTTGTATGTTACGGCTCAGGAGTCACTTGCGGTTCTTGGGCTAGTCTCTACCGGACTGAAAAGAGCCGGGAGTTGCTACAATATTTCCATTTAGTGTTCACTATTGTTGCACTAATTGAGTTGTTTGACTTTGACACAATGATGCATTTTTTGCAATAAAGGTAAAAAAACATAACCTATACATAATATCGAAATCTCCCTATGGTAAGGGACATTTATTATCCGTGGCTTCCAACACGAAAAACTTTCCTGCTGTATCATGTGCTACATATGAAATCTTTCTGTAGAGAACATACTTCACAAGTCATAAAACATTGGTGTTTGCCTCTGGCTACGAAGATGTGAGAGCGAAAAAGAAAGAGACCGGTATACAGCCTCGGGCCAGCACAACAAAGAACTGAAGTCAACTCTTTACTATGACACAGAATGGAAAATTCAGAGACATTATGTTGCTGGGCAACGGGGGTGTACCGGAGACACAACATGCTTCTCTGCCATTGGCATTACGTTATTGAAGTCCTATAAAGACCCCCTTTCGGTTGTCAGTATGGCACTGAGGCTGGTTCACATATGCATTTGGGGAGTCCACTTGGGGTCCCTCCAAACGGAAACCAATCTGCATAAAGAAGCAGTTACCCAAGGAAACCCGTACACCCTATAGACTGCAATGGGGTCCATGTGGCTTCGGCATGAAAAGATGGAGATTTGGTTTCATAGCTATGGACATTAAAAAGGAATCAGTGGCTTCCCCTATTTGCTGCTATACAGGACTCTTCTGAGTCTACTCAACAACATGAGACCTCATGAGACCGAGTGTCCTACTCAAGTTGACTTGGCTGTGTGCTGACTGTCTTCTAGATTGTGGGAGTCCATGTGCCTGTTCCAATGGATCCAAATAGGATCCGGATATCATAGCAGAAGCCCGGAAGGCACTCGAATAACATACTTGGTCGTGAGCATGAATAATTGACATTTCTAGGATGTCCTGGTCATCCATCTCTTCCCAAAGGTACTAGAAGTTGTTGAGATCAGAGATTTGTGCAGACCAAAGTAGTATTATTTTCCAACTCCACAGGAGCTAAAAGGACCATCTTAAACAATGGACTATCCAAGACCAATGTTCCTCCTCTGACAAATTTTACATTTGATGATACTCATCTGGACAAGAAGCATCCTAGTGGTGCCTTCCAAATTCAGATTCATCCAACATTCCCAGAAATAGGAAAGGGTTTACTCCAAAGTAAATGTTTCCATGACTTCTTGGACCAATGGTAGTGTAATGTATGCTATGCCAAACTAGTGGTCAAGTCACAAGAAACCCAGTTAGGATTCCAATTTCTCATGTAACCAATTTGATACAATATCGCAACATGCTAACAAAGTACCTAAAAGACTACAATACACAACACAACCATTGGATGGCCTCACATATAGCATATCACATTTTGATACAATATTGCAACACCATGTTGTCTTGAAAAGGTAGTTATCCCATGACCAAGGTAGACATATCCGGCAAAGCGAGAATGTAGGCAAGGACACATCTGAAACTAAACCTAGGCATAAGTGATACACCGCTAAACAGGCAGTATAAAAATTCCCCTCGAATGATGAAATACAACAAATAACCAGCAGCGAGCCTTGTTGTCCCAGAAATGCAAAGTTGGCCAAAAAGTATTTGCAAAAGGCTCAGCAAATGTTAACTTTGAAACAGCTCACAGTAAATGAAAGTTAGAAAGAATCCAATAAATCATTAGGAAGCTGAAGTGCAGGATTCCAGCTCGATACGTCTTCCTGGGTTTTCCAATAACATCGTTACAAATCGTACTTCCCCCAAGCAATGCAATTTTTTATATCATAGTGCCAAGGAGCTGGAGGAGAAGAAGCGAGGTCCCCGAAGGATAACCATATCTTTACTTATTTATATTTCATTTCTTCGTGCTAGGTTTTAAAGCCGGAGTTCTTTTAATCTTCCATGCGATGACTAATTTAAGGAATGTACATTTCACTCATACCAGGACGTTAATTGTAAAGCTTAAATTAGTATCCAGCTACACTGCGGTATTTCATTATAGGCCCTGTAATATCTCGCCCGCTTATGAAAAATACATAGGTATCAGTCTGCATATTAGCCGCTGCAGTCGGCCTGTATGATATTTCTAAAAAGTTATTAAAAGCCATAGAGGGGGCTCAGTCAGACAGATGTAGAAGCCGTTCCACAAATGGGTGGCTCGCCATACCACCCTATGCTATTTGTGCAGATCGGCCGATCTAATATAAAGTGAATGATGGTGGCCAATCCAAATAACATCAGCATGGTGCGATAACAAAGTAGCGTGCATTGGCTGCTCATTTAATGGTTGCTCTATCTGTACAAAGCCAAATGCCATATATGAAGAATATAGAAGATATCCATATCATCTATAATAGGCTACCCTTTGTACTGCAATGCCCTACCTAATATGTTGCTGTAAACACTCCAATAATAGAACAGTGCCTTCTTCAGGCTTCTCTCTTCTGCTCCATGGGTTCAATATAGCAGTGGTCCCCAACTTTACACCAGGGACCAGCTTCAAACAAGACTATTTTTCCATGGCCTGGCAGGACAGGGTGGGACAAGGGCGTGGGGTTGGTCATATGGGGGTGGGGATGTGGAGGGTGTTATGGGGTAGACATGACAAATTACTAGGCATCAAGGCTCAATACTTCGCGCTAGTCAGGGGTGAACCTGGGCTTTCTGCCGCCTGAAGCAGCGTCAGAAAGCCGCCCCCCCCCAGGAGGGGTGGGGCTGAGGGGCGGGGTCACAAGAAAGGGGTGGGCCGAGAGGAAGGGGCGTGGTCGATCGGAAAGGGGGCGTGGTCAAGCGGAGCGAGCGGCGTTCGCAGGCAGAGAGTAGGCAGGGAGAAGACCTGCTCTCTGCCTGAGTGTGAGGGGCGGCCGCTGGAGTAGCGCTGCGTCCAGCAGGGCCGCCCCAATGCACTGTTCGCTTCCCGTGTCGGGCTGCAGACACGGTGACGCTAAGCCAGTCCAGGACAGCTTGTCCTGGACTGGCTTAGGTTAGCAAAAATGCCGCCCTCCCGGGGCCCTGGCATAGCGCTGCCTAAAGCGGTCGCTTCAGGTCGCCTCATGGGGGCGCTAGTCCACACTTATATTGGGTAGTGTGGTGTCCTAGCAACTACACCATTACTTTGCAGTATCCTGTAGCGGCTACAGGTCACTGTGCTACCCATAGCTTACATGTTAACATAGCAATGTGGCCTAGCGTAAAGTATCTAGCCAAGTCTTAGCTGCTAAGAAATGGTTTCCAGAAAGAGACGGCACCACGTTTCCAATAGGTAATCATCCAATCATAGAAGGCGAGGCGTTCCTGCTGCTCAGTTACTCTGGGAACCTAATATACTATCGTGACGTGCTGCGTCCCGTTCCACAATTAATATTTTCTTCCACAGAGCAATTAAATATATGATATGGGATTGAGAGGTTGAATTAAGGACATAATTCATCCAGAGACCAGGAGAACAGAAGACCAAAGGTCCCTCCAAAGCCTCCTTGGGAATGGAACTCCGATGTGTTTGGGGCACGACTATGGGGTGGCTGAGACTGCAATCTCCGATAGTGCTCGTAGTGTCGGTCACACAAGACTTTCAGTCCCTCTTTCTCCCAATGACTGTGGATAGGGGATAAGCGTCCTCATGGTACAATCCCTTTGCATTTATGGCTTTAAGGCTCTATGTACTGGATATATCATAAATTCCTGTTAGATGACGATCTCACCTTTACTGCAGTCTATGGGAAATTCATGCCATAGCTATTGAGTCTTATACAAGCAATCCTCAATGGTTATATTCCTCCGACAGACCTGGAAGCCTTCACAAGACCCTAGGCTGGCATAGGGACCAGAAGCTTCCTGCAATCCTGCCACGTGGGAGCCATACTGGAAGTTAAAAGAAAGAGTCCTCCAGCCTTGGAGAAGGCGCCATATTTAAAGTGCTATTACGGGGGATGTCGGCGAAGTTAACACTAAAAGCTTTAGGTTCAACGTTCTTTTATTTCCTTTGATAAGTGCATTGTATGAGCCCCATTGTAAGAAGACGTCGCAAATAATTATATCGTTACTTCTAAGTCATTTATCTTCTTGACCTTTGGTTCAATTCAAACACAAGAAAATGTAGGCAGCTATGGTAAGTGTATAGAAGTGTATAGACGTGTATATAGACTGTCAAGGACATCTTCCTGTCTATGAACGCAAGAAAACAAAGGATGAAGTCGGTGGCTGGAAAAGGATGAATAAATTACAGAGGTTATTAGAATAAAGATAAAAAAAGGGAAAATAAAAAGATTTAAATAACTGAAGAAAAATCTAATAATATAGAATAGATAGATAATAATATATAGAAGAATATATAGAATTTTTCAGCACAGTTTTTGTGCTGAAAAAGCCCCCCTGGAAAAAAAAAAAGAAAAAAAAAGAAGCTTGAAAAAAAATAAAAAAATAAAAG